>NC_133378.1:2929967-3185068 GCF_049309525.1 Garra rufa | reverse complement strand
AGGACTCCAGAGCTGCCAGAACCTTACTGGTCCATCCCACCAGCTCCACCCTGGCCCGTGCGCAAGGCTTTCTGTTAAGCCAGAACCTCGCTGGCTAGTCCCTCCAGCTCCAACCTGGTATTCTGCCAGGACTCTAGGACTGCCAGAGCCTCCCTGGCTTAACCCTCCCGTCCCTCCCTGGATCTTTCTAAAGACTTGCTGGGCTTTCCTACTGGTTTTGGCCTGGCTCCCATCCCTCCCACCCTCCCTTGTCTTTTTGTTTTGAACTTATCTGTTTTGTGTTGTCATGTTTATGTTGGTCTTGTTATATCATGATCTTGTCTAGTTTTATGTGTTCCTCATTAGGGACGCCAGGTGGCGTCCCTTTGGGGAGGGGGTAGTGTCAGGGTTCTGTCACTTCGGTCTTGTTTATTTGTGGTTTCCTGACAGAGCCCTGACGCTCCCCTCTTGTCTTGTTTACTTGTGGGCGCGTGGCTTCGAGTTCGCTCAAGACGCGCGCTCTCTTGTCTGTGTGCATTGTTTTGTGTTGGAGCGTGGTGTTCGGATCCCGGCACTGATGTCTTGTTCATGTTTCGGTTTTGCGTCGGGGTTCGGACATTCACGCTTCATGTTTCTATGAGAGCGTGCGGTCTGGCGTTCGCTCGGGCTGTACGCTCCTCTGTCTGTTAATGTTGTGTGTTTTTGCACACGGTTTGTCTCTAGTCGCGTGCTTTCTTGTTTTGTTGCATGCAGCTCATTTTATCGGCTGCGTGTTTTACTATGTTTCGTCTTGTGTGGCATGCAGCTTTTGTCTTTCACTGGCTGCATGCTTTCTTGCTTGTTTGTCATGTTTTGTGTGAACATGCAGCTGATGAGCACTCTCATTAGCTGTGTGTTCAGATCCTGTTTTGCACATGGCTAGTGAATTGTTTTGCTGGCCATGTGCTTGTGTTCTTGTTTTGTGTGAGCACATGGCTTTTGTTTTTGTTTCTGTGTGCCATGTGCTCTCATGTCTATTGTCTAACCCCACCCACCTTGTTACCTGATTATTGGTTAATTTGCCCCACCTGTATTTCCCTCGTTACCTTCCTCATTTGCTCCCTATTTATTCTCCTTGTGTCTTCAGTGTGGGGCGAGTTCGTTGATGTATTCACCTGATGTTTCCAGTCCTGCTTTTGCCTTGCCAAGCCTGTCAGTTTGTTTTCCCCTAAGGGGTAGTTTTTGTTGTTTTGTTTATTTTTACTTACCAATTAAAGCCCTATTTTCTGCATTACTGAGTCCTCGCCTCATCCCTCTACCTGAACCCTGACAATTTTAGTTAAATATCAAGTTAAATATATAGTAATATATAAATATATATATATTTTTTTAAGTAATGAAAGTTTTTTGTTATGTGTATATATATATATATTTTTTTTTTTATTATTTTAAAGTAATGAAAGTTTTTGTTATGTGTATATATATATTTTTTTTATTTTTTTATTTTAAAGTAATGAAAGTTTTTTGTTATGTGTGTATATATATATATATATATATATATATATTTTTTTTTTTTTAAAGTAATGAAAGTTTTTTGTTATGTGTGTATATATATATATATTTTTTATTTTAAAGTAATGAAAGTTTTTTGTTATGTGTGTGTATATATATATATATATATATATATATATATATATATATATATTTTTTTTTTTTTTTTTTTTTTTAAAGTAATGAAAGTTTTTTGTTATGGTGTATATATATATATATATATATATATATATATATATATATATATATATATTTTTTTTTTTTAAAGTAATGAAAGTTTTTTGTTATCTGTGTATATATATTTTTTTTTTATTTTTTATTTTAAAGTAATGAAAGTTTTTTGTTATGTGTGTATATATATATATATATATATATATATATATATTTTTTTTTTTTTTTAAAGTAATGAAAGTTTTTTGTTATGGTGTATATATATATATATATATATATATATATATATATATATATAGTTATTGTTAATTTAATTATTGGCTGAGAAGCTGAAATAGCTTAAATGTAATTAAAAAAATAATATTACTATTATAATTTTTTTTAAGCAGTGAAAGTTTCGTTATAGTTTTACTTATCTATAATAGCCCTGAACTGCACAAAATGAAAAGGTTCAACCTTTACATTCACACTGAGATCTGGCATGTTTGTGACATAACTTAAATGTAAATAAATACACACTCACACATACGCGCTTCTGCTGCGTCAGTGATTTACCGGCAAATACTGTGTGGGCCGTGTGGACGGGAAGGTCTCTCCCTCTCTTAGATGGTGAAAGTTGGCTACGTGACAGTGGTCTTCGCCTGGCTGTCTGCTCCGCATTCCCCCACTGGACATTCTCACAGTAAATGTGTGTGCGGCCGCCTCACCGCTCCTCCAGTCCACCTCCTGCCGCCCCACCACCTCCAGAAACAGGAAGTCAGGGATGTTCCTGCGGGCCGTCGTGACGGGACCTGATAAGATCGAGAGATACCGCAGTTGAAAGAGAGAGAGAGGGAATGCTGAGGAAGAGAAAGTACAGTTGACCTTTGACCCACCCGACCCCTCGGGTCCTCTTGTGGAGGTGCCCGGTTTGGCGTGGCAGATCGCTGGCCTCCTGCCCGCCGCGAGCGACAGCACTCCCACTACAGCGCAGTCTGCCGCTGTCTCAGTGTCTATGTGAAAGAACGAGAGACGGGCACCACACCTACACCACAGCGGAAATTTGGCCAAGACTCCAGACTGAGCGGCTAGAGGAGGAGAACTTCACAACACTCTCTCATCTTTTATTTCTCTATTTACTGTACGGGGGGAGGACACACACAGACACAATACCACACACACAGGCATTTTGATGAACAAAGACTTTGGTAATGAGTGTGTGTGTGTGTGTGTGTGTGTGTGTGTGCTTCGATTATTGATGAATATGTTGAAGTCGCTCCAAATGAGCATATTTATGAGTGTGTGTGTGTTAGAGGTGAACGTTTTATGAAATATTCATGCGCTGTTCTATTTTCTGCCGCTTGATGAAGGGAAGTTTGCGCTGATGGATGGAAGCAGCTATGTTTGGGAATCCCCCGTGTTAACAATATTCTCACACACACTGACAAAACAATTGATAGCCATACAATAACACATCCACACGAATGCAGATTTTCATTAACCTTTACTCTAATCTGCTGATGGCCATTTATTGTGGTGTGTTACATTTATTACAGTATTATACAATCGCTAGGACCAGTTTCTCAATACTTATGTCACTCAAAACTCTTCACACCATGAGCACAACAGCAGTCTATGTGGGCTAAAGTGTGGATCGTTTATCATTGCTTTGGCACAAAATATATTCAATGACTACATCTTTTAAATTACATAAATTCTTGTCTCAGTCAGACACAAAAGCCACCAAAACTCAATGTACCTACAGGCAAATTTGCACATTTATATCCTCTTTTAAATCTTATGTTCAAAACCTAAAACATTATAAAACTGAACAACTACATTTTTATATTATACCATATTGAAATAAACTAATCCTAAAACACTCAGATGTATCTGAACACCTACACAGCTGTTGTCTTTCAATTTTATTACCATCTTTACAAAAGTGGACAACTTAGGAATTAGAGCTGTGGCAATAAATCGATGCACCATGATTCATGGATCGATTTATGAATGCATTCTGAAATCGATTTGCTTCAACCTTTTTGAAACTGTATGAATGATTATTTTAAGTGTGTGTAAGGATTTGGAAGCAAACGGAGTACGAAATATTAACTCAGAATTGATTCCAGAGAGAATCACAATGCATTCGGAAAATCTCAGAATTGATGCAAAATCATTTGTCAATTTGCGAAACATCACAGATTACTGTCATTCTTGTTTTGCAAATACATTTTTATGAAAGAAAACACTGTATGCTTTAGAAGCCGTTTCTGCCATTGAATAAAAGATAAAATAAACTTGATTAAAACTTCTGATTTTTTTCCCCTCAGAACTGTCAGATATAAACTTGTAATTCTGACATCTTTTCGTAGAATTGAGTAATATAAAATCACATTTGCAACTTGTCAGTTTATAGCTCTCAATTCTTTCTTTTTTTCTCTGAATTGCGATTATACAGTCCAATTTTGAGGGAAAAAAGACTATGTGACCCTGGACCACAAAACCAGTCTTAAGTAGCATGGGTATATTTGTAGCAATAGCCAAAAATACATTGTACAAGTCAAAGTTATAAATTTTCCTTTCATGCCAAAAATCATTAAGATATTAAGTGAAGATCATGTTCCATGAAGATATTTCATACCATAAATATATCAAAACTTAATTTTTGATTAATAATATGCATTGCTAAAAACTTAATTTGGACAACTTTAAAGGCGATTTTCTCAATATTTCGATTTTTTTTTTTTTTTTTTTTTGCACCTTCAGATTCTAGATTTTCAAAGATTTGTATCTCAACCAAATATTGTCCTATCCTAATAAACCGTACATCAATGGAAAGTTTTTTTTATTATTATTTATTTCAGATGATGTATAAATCCCTTACAACGGGTTTTGTGGTCCAGAGTCACAAATGTTCTCAGAATTGCGAGTTTATCTCACAATTTTGTCTTAACTCACAAAAAAGCCACAATTGTGGGATATAAACTCACAATTCTGAGAACAAAAAAGTCAGAATTGTAGGATGTAAACTTGCGATTCTGAGAAAAAAAGTCTCAGAATCGCATTTGTGAATTGTACATTTATATTCTGCAACTGCAAGTTTACATCACACCATTGCGAGAAAAAAAAGTGATTGCGAGATAAAAAGTCACCTTTTTATTTTTTATTCAGTGGCGATGTCGGGCTTTGTTTGTTGGGTGACAACATTTGAAAAAATAACATTTAAGAAATGTATGAAATGTTGTGGTAGTTTTAGTGCATTTTGAATGTAAAATTAGCTGCTGTGCTCAGCTGAAAGCTGGTAAAGAGAACAAAGAGAAGGAGAAAGGTGTGAAGAGTTTTGAAAAAGTGACCTATATATTGAGAAATGGGTCCTAGTAATTGTAAAAATCTGTAATTTAGCAGACATTTAGCATGTAATTTAGCATGCTATTGATGTGAGGAAAACTGGTATACATATATATTGAAATATTTATACATATTAGTAAATCTGGGTCCTGGAAATCTAGACTGTTTAGCCTAACTGCTGATAGATCAAAAACAGCTAAATTGCTTTTCTTTAAATCAGCATGTATCAACACAAAAAAGCCTTTACAGTCCATTTTTACTTCAATAATCCAACATATTTCCAAATAAAACAGAATTTTCAGTCCTTGATTAAACTAACTGAAATTGACTGTTACATTCCAGAATGTCATCCCAAGACATTTTATTTATATTATTAATTTAATAATGTCCACTAAATACTTATGCATTGGGTTAATAAAATAAATTAATACTTTTATTCAACAAGGATACATTAAATTGACAGTGACAGGAAATATTTTAAGTTGTTGCAATAATTTCTATTTTTTTTTTATATATTCATTAAAGAATTCCAAAAAAGTATGACGTTTCCACAAAGATATTAACTGTTTTTTAACACTGATAATAAAAAGAATATTTCTTAAGCTGCAAATCATCTGATCTGAAGGATCATGTGACATTGAAGACTGGAGTAATAATGCTGACAATTCACCTTTGCATCACAACGTTAAAAAATGTTCAATTAGAAAACAGTTATTTTATAAAGTAATAATAATATTAAAATAAATAACATTTCACAGTATTACTGTTTTCACTCTATTTTAATCAAATAATAAATGCAGGCTTGGTGAGCACGAGACTACATTCAAAAACATTAAAAACCATACAGACATTTGAATAGTAAGAGGAACATGACTGGATTTTTCCTAGTCTGGTGCCGCTGGTTTAAGGAGGCGGGGCGTTCTCATTTTGGAGTGCATCTGATTGGACAAAAACTGTGTCGTACATGATGAGTCATCAATATTTTTCCGAGAAGAAAAACTGTTCCCCACTAAAGTGACTTTGTCAACTTTTAGGAGGATACCAGTATATACAGATTGCATCAATAAAAATGGACTAAAAGCTACATAGTATTTTGAACTATTTTTAAAAGCGGCTGCAGACATCATCACATCACATTTCTCTCTCAGTCTGTCTTCCATATCACATTCCTGTCTGATGATCCCATCTGAGTAATCTGAGGACAAAACTGCTGGAGCGCCTCGGTTAGGAAGTGACTAAATTAAGCCCTGTCTGTCAGTGTCTTGCTCTTTCCCTTATGTTTAATAATCCCATCCGAGTGTCTTACTGAGTTTTGAGGTGTGGCGGAGCGTAGGTCACTTTCCCAGGGTACACCTCTTCTATCTGTAGCCTGCAGCCGCGCTCCATCTCCCCGTTACCTTCCTCTGGCCCTCTGACCGGTCATGTTATGATAGTGACTTGGCTTGAGACTAAGGAAGTGAGAGCTATTTATTTAAATAAATCTTTTTTTTTTCTGAAGGAACAGAATGAGGAATCAAAGTCATCTCACACAGATAAACAATGCTAGGCTAGCGAGGCTGATTAGTGCCTGGGTCTGGGTCTAAGAATATCCACACGCTGACAGTGCAGTTGTGGTGCGGGAAAAGGCAGACGGAAGTGCAGTGTATTCAGCGCTGTGGCTGTGTCACAGAGACAGAGGGGATGGAAACGGCTTTGGGAGGCAAAACCATAGACGTTATGTGTGTGTGTGATTAGAACCCTGAACTGTGGGCTCAAACCACGCTAAATGACAAACTATAAGAGCCGTTATGAATTGAATTGGGTGAGGAATTTATTCTACAGCTACTGTACTGTAAGTTGTACTACAAATGTATTGTGCTAGATAAGTCACCCATATATATATTCAAATTATTCATCCCCCTGGCAAATTCTGACTTAAAGTTACTTTTATTCAATCAGCAAGTTTTTTATTTATTTATTAGAAATAACATAGACATCTCCCAGATGATAATAAGACAAAGTACAAGAGGCATCATTGTGGAAAAAATTATTACTCATCTTTCATTTACATTTGAACAAAAAGTGGCACGTCCAAAATTATTCATACCCTTCTCAATAATCAATAGAAAAGCCTTTATTGGCTATTACAGCAATCAAATGCTTCCTATGATTTCTGAAGGGCGTTTTGCATGTCTCCACTGGTATTTTTGCCCATTCATCTTTAGCAATGAGCTCTAACTCTTTCAGGTTGGAGGGTCTCCTTGTCATCACCCTGATCTTTAGCTCCCTCCACAGATTCTCAGTCGGATTTAAGTCAGGCCACTGCAAAACGCTAATGTTTTTGTCTGCTAACCAAGGCGAAGTTTCTCTGCAGACTGCCTGATGTTGTTGTAGGGTTGAAGGCTTCTCCTTTTTTACGCCAAATGAAGGCTACATCATTGTGGCCAAACAGTTAAATTTTTGTTTCATTGGACCATAAAACAGAAGACCAGAAGTCTTCTTCTCTGTCCAGATGAGCATTTGCAAAGGACAAGCGGGCTTTTGTGTGCCTTATCTGGAGAAGTGGTGTCCTCCTTGGTCTGCGTCCGTGGAACCCAGCGGTGTGTAGTGTCCATTGGACTGTCCGCCTTGAGATGTTGCCACCAGCAGAGCCCAGATTCATCAGGATGGCCTTGGTGGTGATCCTTGGATAACCACGTCCTCTGAGATTTTTCACAGTGCGGAACGTCTTGTATTCTTTAATAATACTTTGCACTGTAGCCACTGGAACTTCAAAACATTTAGATACGGTCTTATAGCCCTTTCCTGACTTGTGAGCAGCCACAATGCACAGCCGCAGGTCCTCAGTGAGCTCCTTTGTCTTAGCAATGACTGTCCACAAACCAACAGCAGAGAGCTTCTGTTTTTCACCTGTTGAGTTGATTAAAACAGCTGTTCCCAATGAATCAGGGTAATTAGGATGTTTTAGAACAGCTTGGACTATTTGGAATGGTATAGAACTTTGGATTTTCCCATAGACTGTGACAGTTTGCAAAGGGTATGAATAATTTTGGACATGACACTTTTTGTTCAAATGTAAATAAAAGCTGAGAAATATTTTTTTTTCCACAATGATGCCTCTTGTACATCTTCTTATTATCTTTTGGGAGAAGCCTGTGTCATTTCTGGTCCAAAAAAAAAAAAAGTAACTTTGAGTCAGATTTTGCCAGGGTATGAATAATTTCGAGCTTGACTGTATATACACACTAACACACAGTCAAACCAAAAATGATTAAGACACCAGATATAATTTTGGATAATTTTTACTAGTGGGTGCAGGACACTATAGTTCATTTATGGAAGTAAGGATAGCAAAATAAAGTAAACAGTGACACATTATACCCAAAAATTCTTCATACAGTGGACTACCAGTAAAACTGATCCCAATTTGGGACCAAAAATTTGATTTGTCCATATTTTGTTACATGACTTTCTCTTACTTTCTAGTCATATTTTATTACCTTTTCTAAACTACAGCGAATAAACCGTGATAATGTGAGAAATTTTAAAAGTGTCTGAATACATTTTGGTTTGACTGTAATTAATTTGTGATTATCAAGATGAATTTGTTCTGACACAGTTTAACTTGAGTTCTTGTCATATTTTATTACCATTTTTGGTGGAAGAAAGAATTCAACAGTTGAAGACTTGACATTTTATGAAATTACATGACTGATGAGGCTATTAATTATTAAGATTTTTAAGAATAATACATAAATTAATAATGAATATTGTATAACATTATAATGGTGCTATAGCTGCTAATAATATTTATAAGCACTTACAATATATTAAGCAATGCCAGACATGTAACAATATAAACTGCAAAATGCAGAAAATATATTGTCAAACCAAAATTTATTTAGACACCTTCAACATTTCTCACATTATCAGTTTATTTGCTATAGTTTAGAAAATGGTAATAAAATGGTAATAAAATATGACAAGAACTAAAGAGTTAAACTGTGTCAGAACAAATTCATATTAACAATGTCAGAAAACTTTGATAGAAAGGTATGTAACAAAATATGGTCAGGTCAAAGTGTCAAATCAAATTTTTGGTCCCACTTTTTTCATTTTTACTGGTTGTTGTAATTGTTTTGGGTATAACATGTCACAGTTTACTTTATTTTGCTATCCTCATTTACATAAATGAAAAAAAAAAACATTTTACACTATTTGTTTGAGATATTTAAATTCATTACTGTATTAACTGTATACTTCAAAAAAATAAATAAAAAATGCTGGTTTATTTTTTAACCCAAAAATGCTGGGTTCAGCTTGTTGAGTAATTTTATTGCGTTATTTTTAATATTTTTACCCAGTTAGTTTTTCTGTAACTAAGTTGCTGGGTCGTTTTTACTGGCTTATTAGATATTATTATTATTATTTTTTTTTTTTAATCATCCACTGGGTAACAACTAAAACAATACATTATTAATTTACACAATGCAACATGCAACGGCGAGATGTCAGTCGGCTGTGTTAGCAGCAGTCGTTTCGTATGATAGAAATGCCTTTTGCCTTGCATAACAAATTGATTTTATTCTTTATAATACTGAATTTAATTTAATTTGAAGTTAAAATATGTTCTGTAATCTTAGTACTGTTTTTTAATGGGCAGATTATGGAGTCAGTCATGACATCTTTCGGCTACGAGTGAAACAAAGCGGTGTGAGGTTCACATTCCCTGGTGAACAGCAGCCTGGCTTAGATTTCGCAGACACACCAGCACAATAATTAATGCTTTTTTTGTGAAAAGTGATTGCAGAGAATAGTTGAATATACTTAAATTAAAATGCTGCTTTTAAAATGTTCCATGTGTTTTCCAAAATGCTTGTTAAACGAGTATTTGCCTTATATTTTTGTCCATAGGTGTTCTTGCTTAATAATAAATCTTCATCTTTTGATTATTGCTGTTGTCACTATAATTCTGTGTGTGATTTTTAATTTCCAGCCCATTTTAAGTCAGCAATATAAAGATTTTTAAACAATAGTTGACTTAAAACAACTTAGCATGCTGGGTAAAAAACAGTTAACCCAACCAGCTTAGTCAAAATAACCCAGCATGTGTTTTGTCCAATATTTACCCAGCGCTGGTTTGCCAAATAACCCAAGGATTGTTTTAGAGTGTATAGCGATACAGATGTTGCTATATCACCCACTCTGCCTCGTCTTGAAATCAGAAGAAGGTTTGGGGTTTTTTATCTTAACCACATCTTGTTAACCACAAACTTGCAATTAGGATCATAATACTGATATATATACACTAAGAATGTGAACCCCACCTTTAAATACTTGACAGCTCTTCGCCACATATGACACTGTCTAAACCTATCAATCACTATTTCAAAGCAATTATTACTGTTACTATTAAAACAAGTCTGACAGGCCACAGGAAAGTTCAAGCGGGTCTAATGAACTGGCGGTCAACCCTGGAAGGTTAATTCTCCTGATATTTTCTAGTGTTTTATCTCAGTATGCTAGTTAAGTAATGACTAAAATATGAACAATACACAGCTTTTTGGATAAAAGAAGAGGGTGGCACAATTTACGATGCAGTCTGACGATAAGACACGGCTTTGGGAGGAATCTTGCAAAGTTTCACGTATTCCTGCGCTACACAACAAATAGATCTGGGACTGTTTTGACTGCTGTGTTTTTCTGTCTTTCATTTCTCATTTCATGCTGTAAACTCTTAAACTCGCACTCTTGTATATTTCCGGAACCAATCTCTCTTTTCCATCTATGCGCTCGGGAGGGCAAAAAAACGAGGGAGGCTTGTTTAATTCAATAAGACGAGCTGGTGTGCAGATAACCAGCCTGCTTTTGTAATTCCACTGTGGGAGCGTAAATCAGATGTGGTGATTTCTTAGGTCAATGCTATCAGCGCTGGACACACAGGGACTTGGCCCAAACTCATGAGCGCAGCGATCACAGATTGCAACAAAACGGAGCAGCACAGGACGTCAGCTGACCTTCTATCAGCAAAAGAGTTTGCGTGGTCAGGCATGACCTGTAGGTCATAGGAGGGCTCACCCAACCACACAGGAGGGGAGGGAACAGAGATTTGTTGCACTTTGCCACTGTTTTTGACTTCTGTAATGAGTCCAGCTTTTTGGTAACACTTTACAGTGGACATGTTACATGTTACATGTAAATTAAATAGGTAACAACAGCAATACAATGAAAAAAAAAGGATTTGTGGCACTTTGCAATGTTTTGACTTCTAGATTATGTTTGGTAAAACTGGTAAGTGTACATGTTACACATTGTATGTAAATTAAATTGTTAGCAAAAGCAATAAAACAGTGTTATAGGTAATGTTACATAATTTGTAACACATACGAGGGAAAAGAAAATAGATTTGAAGGACTGTGAGACTATTTTGAATTTTAGTAACATTTTACAGTGAACATGTTACACATTATATGTAAATTAAATTGATAACAATAGCAAAAAAACTATAAAAAATGTGTTACAGGTAATGTGTTATAGTACATGTAACACATATAGGAGGAAAAAGAAAATAGACCTTGCAGCACTTTGCCACTGTTTTGACTTCTAGATTCAGTTTGGTAACATTTAACAGCACATGTTACACATTGCATATGAATTAAATGGGTAACAGCAGCAATAAAACAAAAAAAGCAGTGTTACAGGTTAGGTATTATAGTACACGTAACACAATTAGAAAGAAAAAGAAAACAGATTTGCAGCACTTTGCCATCTCTTTGACTTCTAAATTCATTTTAGTAACATTTTAAAGTGAACATGTTACACATTATGTGTAAATTAAATAGGTAACAACAGCAATGAAACCAAAAAACTGTGTTACAGGTAATGTGTTACATGCAACACATCTAAGGAGGAAAAAGAAAACAGATTTGCGACAATTTGCCATATTTTGACTTCTAGATTCATTTTGGAAAGCCATTACAGTGTACATGTTACATGTAACACATATACAGTAGGAGGAAAAAGACAAGAGAATTACGGCACTTTGCCACCGCTTTGACTTCTAAATTCATTTTAGTAACATTTTACAGTGAACATGTTACATATTATATGTAAATCAAATTGGTAACAACAGCAATAAAGCTAAAAAAAACTTTTACAGGTAATGTGTTACAGTATATGTAACACATCTAGGATGGAAAAGAGCATAGATTTGTGTCAATTTGCTAGAGTTTTGACTTCTAGATTAATTTTGGTAACCCACTACAGTGTACATGTTACACAGTACATGTAAATTAAATGGGTAACAACATCAATAAATAGAAAAAAAGCAGTGTTACGGGTTACGTATTATAGTACACGTAACACAATTAGGAGGTAAAAGAAAACATATTTGCGGCACTTTGCCATCTCTTTGACTTCTAAATTCATTTGAGTAACATTTTAAAGTGAACATGTTACACATTATATGTAAATTAAATAGGTAACAGCAATGAAACCAAAAAACAGTGTTACAGGTAATGTGTTACATGTAACACATCTAAGGAGAAAAAAGAAAAGAGATTTGCAACAATTTGCTAGATTCATTTTTGAAAGCCATTTTAGTGTACATGTTACACATTACATGTAAATTAAATTGGTAACAACAGCAATAAAGCTAAAAAAACTGTGTTACAGGTTACATATTATAGTACATGTAACACAATTAGGAGGAAAAAGAAAACAGATTTGTGGCACTTTTTCACCGTTTGGACTTCTAGATTAATTTTTAGTAACATTTTAAAATGAACATGTCACACATTAGATGTAAATTAAATAGGTAACAACAGCAATAAAACATAAAAAAACAGTGTTACAGGTAATGTGTTACATGTAACACATCTAAGGAGAATAAAGAAAACAGATTTGTGACAATTTGCCATATTTTGACTTCTAGATTCATTATTACAGTGTACATGTTACATGTAAATTAAATTGGTAAAAACAGCAATAAAGCTAAAAAAACTGTGTTACAGGTTACGTATTATAGTACACGTAACCCAATTAGGAGAAAAAAGAAAACAGATTTGTGGCACTTTTTCACCATTTGGACTTCTAGGTTAATTTTTAGTAACATTTTAAAGTGAACATGTTACACATTATATGTCAATTAAATTGGTAACAACAGCAATAAAGCTAAAAAACTGTTACAGGTAATGTAGGATAGTACATGTAACACATCTAAGAGGAAAACTATAATAGATTTGTGGCACTTTGCCACTGTCTTGACTTTGAGATTCATTTGGCTAACACTTTAAAGTGGACATGTTACACATTACATGTAAAATAAGTTGGTAACAAGCTAAAAAACAGTGTTACACGTAATGTGTGACAGTACATGAAACACATATAAGAGGAAAAAGAAAATAAATTTGCTGTCCTTTACTAACATTTTGACTTCCAAATTAATTTTGGTAACACTTTACTGTATATATATGTTATACATACTACATTAAATCAATTACAACAGCAATAAGACAAACATGTCACAAGTGTACAAACAAAAGAAATGTTACAAGTAAAGCATGTTACATTATCAGAATAAAGTTTTTACTTTAAACTGAGTTACCTGAATATTTGTCTGTTTATTTTATTTACTGAAAAACAACAAATACCTATTTTTGTAAAAAAAAGTAACAGAAAATACAAAAAAAATTATATTCATTCTTATTTTGTGTAACTTTCTTTAGTTACCTAAATTCAAACTTTTTTACTTCATTAACTAACACACACTAAATATCTAAACTAAACTATACACCTACTTTTCTCTTAATATGGTCACAAAATATTTAGACAAACTCATATTCAAGGTCATATTTTGTGTGTACTAACTTACATAAACTTTTTTTACTCACTGAGAAACACTCTCAACTAAACTAAATACCTTCTTTTCAACAAACAAACAAACAGACAAACACAAGTCATATTTAAATGTTTTTGTCCATACTTTATTTATACAGAGTTACCTAAACACAAATATTTAAAATATGTGCTTGTGGTGATGTTTCTTATTACTGCACTTTCACAGCAAGTTTTAAAGTAAAACCTAAGATTTAGCTTCCTTTGTCTTTTAAGATTCTTTACATGCAATATTGCAATAGAGCTTCCTTGTGGACAGAGACACAGGATTACGCATCGTGGGTCAGTTTTCACTCAGACGACTGTGGGTTTTTCGGTTGGTGTTATTTTGAGTGCTGTTTATCTTTGGGAAGAGTGAGCTTTGATTTAAGTTCTAGACTTAATGATATTACATTCTGAAGTGAGACATACTAGACTCTGTGACTTCTAGATAATACTTTGTTAGATGATGTGGTGTCCATGCTATATAATTGTCAGTCTCCCAAAATGAGAAAGTAGAGCTGGAGTTGGCCGCTGGAAACTCTTCATGGGATGCGGCGGCCATCTTCGAGGGGAGAGAGTCTCCAATGTTTATGTTTGCCACAAAACGAGGGGAACTATTCTGTGGTTTGCACAGCTATTTGGAAAATGTAAAATACGTGAGGGAGGGGATTTCTCAACTTGACTTGGGAGTGTGTGGATATGAGTGATGAATGTTGCAGAGGATTGGTTCCCTGCAAACTCCTTCATCTTATGAGATAATGTTTGTTGTCTGTGCATTAAAGGAATAACTCACACAGCACTGAATATTCAGTCATCACTTACTCACCCTTGTGTTGATTCAAACCTGTATGTCTTTCTTATATGGAGCACACAAGCAAATTTTGGACCAGTGTTCTGGCACCTCATTTTACTATGAAAGTAAATAAGGCCTGGGGATGGCAAGCTCCAAACTGACGACAGAATCAATATAAACAATATAAAATGGTCCACTCAATTCATACAGTATATAAGTCTACTGAAGACATTAGACATTATTATTCACTGAAAAAGTCAAAACTTAGACTGAAAACTTCAATGATTCAAAAAAGTTCAGCCAATTCTATAAACAAAACTGATTCAAAAGAGTCATTCTGAATCAGATGTCACTTAAAGTTTTTATTTAAAACTCAAACCTAGAACTTTTTTGATTTAGAATGGTTTAGATGCGTTGAACAGAACTGATTCAAAAGAGTCATACTTTCTGAATTGGAAATAACTTGATCACATTGTATGACAAACAGACTAAAATTAAATTGATATTCACTAAAAATTTGATTTGAACTCAAACCAACAACAGTTCAGTACTCTGAGCTGACTTCTTTTGATCGCTTTGTGTGATGAACCCACTAAAATTGTTACTCATATGATATTTGAGTCAAAATTTCAACTGAAAACTTAAATGATTCAGAAAAGTTCAGATGTTTGAAAAAAAATTGATTCAAAAGTGTCATTCACTCTGAATTAAACATCACTTCATCACTTTGTATGTTAAACACACTCAAATAAATTTGTAACACTCTATAAATTTGAGTTCAAACTTAAACTGAAAACTTCAATGATTCAGAAAAGTTCAGACAATTCCTTGAACAGAACTGATTCAAGAGTCTCTCTGAATCAAACGTCACTTAAAAAATTGAATTAAAAGTCAAACCTGCAACTTTGATGATTTAGAACAGTTCAGAATCTTTAAACACAACTTACTAAAAAAAAGTCATTCATTTGGAAATCAGACTTCACTTAATCACTTTGTGTGACGAACAGACTAAAATTGTTACTCACTAAAAACTTAAAACTGACAGCTTTGATGATTCAGAAAAGGTCATCTGAATCTTTGAACAGAACTGATTCAAAAGAGTCAATCGGAAATAACTTGATATATTTGTATGACAAACAGATAAGTTGCTATTTGCTAAAAATTTGATACAAAACCTATAACTGATGATTAAAAACAGTCTGGTTTCTTTAAACAGAACTGATTCAAAAAAGTAATACTCTCTGAATTGTAAATCACTTGATCCCTTTGTATTACAAACAGACAAAAAAAAAAATTAAAAAGTTGCTTCAGCTCATATTCTTTAAATATAACTGATTCAAGAGTCAATTGTTCCAAATAAGTAATCGCTTGATCTCTTTGTGTGCTGAACACAAACACACACAAAATTTGTTACCCACTAAAAAAAAAAAAAATAGACTGAAAACTAGTTTTTAAAAAACAATGACTGAGAAATGTTCAACCATCAACAAAACTGATTCAAAAGAGTATTTTTTTTTTCCGATTTAACTTTAATGAATCGGAACAGCTCACTCAACATAATAACAGGGACTTTAGATTCTTTGAACAGAACTGATTGAAAGCGATACTTTCTGAATCAGAAATAACTTGATCACATTGTATGACAAACACACTACAATTAAGTTGCTATTTACTAAAAATTTGATTCAGATCTCAAACAGTTTAGATTCTTTGAGCAGAGCTTATTCAAAAGAGTCGTTCACTTCGAATTAACATCACTTGATCGCTTTGTTTGATGAACACACTAAAATAAAGTCGTTACAAAAAATGTAACTCAAAACTCAGACTGAAAACTTTAATGACTCTGAACAGAACTGATTCATTAGAGTCATACTTTCTGAATTGGAAATAACGTGATCGCTTTTTATGACAAACAGACTAAAATTAAGTTGCTATTAGCTAAAAATTTTATTCAAACTGACAATTCGATTCCGAACAGTGCAGATCCTTTGGACAGAAATAATTTTTAAAAAATCATATTTTGTTAATCAAAAATCACTTGATCACATTGTATGACAGACAGAATAGCATTACGTTGCTATTCGCTAAAAAATACATTTAAAACTCAAACCTACAATTTTGATAATTCAGAACGGTTCAGATTATTTGAACAGAACTGATTCAAAAAAGTCATTCAATTCAAAATCAGACATTACTCGCTTTGTGTGATAAAAAAAAAAAGTCTAAAATTGTTATTCACTAAAAATCTGACAGCTTTGATGATTCAGAAAAGTTTTGAATCAGACTCTGTGAACAAAACCGATTCAAAAGAGTCAAATCTCATTCTGATTCTAAAGGGCTGATGGAGAATAATGCAACCGCACTTGAAAATAAATTCATATAGGTTTGAAATGACTTGAATGCTAAGAAATGATGCAAGAATGTTTATTTTACACCACTATATAAAATGCTGCAACTTTAAGTAACTATTTTTGAAATGTGTCGACATACACACTTATTTTAAGCATGTGTGTGTGTACTTAGTGCGAATACATTTGGTTTGGTAACGGACAAGCCACATGGCTCCAGAGGGGGTAAACAAAGCGTCTCCCCAACAATTAGTTTTAAATATAGACTTCAACTGGCACAACTAACACTCATACGGTCATGAAGCAGTGTTAACACACTGACACACGCTTATGAAATTAGGCTTTAAATATAGAGAGACTACCATCACACACATAAAACTACTGGTCACGCACTGTTTGGGGACTTTGCTGTGCCGGGCAATGGCTGGTTTGTTTGAACATGAGACCTCAGGGCAAATAAAGTGCAATGAGGCCACACACACACACACACACACACACACACACACACAAGTTCATGAAAGCACAGAGACACCACACGCTGCTGAGTCAGCAGTCCAGCGCAGTAGGGGAAAACACACTCGCGTAGTACAACTACTGTTACACTCACAAACAAAACGCACATGGCCACCGCTGTAGATGAGCATGTGGCATGTTCACAGAGGCCATTAGACCGTGGGCATGGCCTCTGTCTGTGTGTGTTTATGTGTGAGCACGGACCTGGCGCCTGGCATGCCTGTTCTCTGGAGAGCGAGGCCACTCTCGGCCCTGAGAGGGTGGTGGAGGAATGGGGGTGTTTCTGGGAATTGTGCTGACACTGGTATGGCTGTGAATGTGTGTGTGTGTGTGTGTGTGTGTGTGTGTGTGTGTGTGTGTGTGTGTGTGTGTGTGTGTGAAAGAGAGAGAAATGGAAAGAGAGGGGTGGAAGGGGATAACATTTGTTTTCCTGGACAATAAGTGCACTGTAAAAAGTTTTCACCAGTTTCAACTTAAAAACTTAAGTTCATCAGCTGCCTTCAAATTTGAAGTTAAATCAACTTAAAAGTACAAGTCATTTTAACTCATTTTATTGTCGTGAGTTGAAATGACTTTAAGTTTTAAGTTGATTTAACTTCAAATTTTAAGGCATCTGCTAAACTTAAGTTTTTAAGTTGAAACTGGGGAAAACTTTTTACAGTGTGCATATTTTTGCTTTGCATTTAATAGCAACTGCATTGCAGAAGTGTCATGACCAATAAAACAGATTTGTAAAGTGGATTTTATTTTAAGAGAAAGTTTATTTTAAACCACGGAGTGATAAGAGAGATGTAAAAGTAGCATCAATAAAAAAAATAAGATTTTACTGCTCAACATGGCTGCATTTATTAAAAAAATACAGTAAAAGTCACGTTGAGAAATATTACCAAAGCAACTGTTTGCTATTTTAATATATTTTAATTATTGTAATTATGTGATGGCAATTTGCAGTGTTATTACTGCAGTCTTTAGTGTCAAAAGATCCTTCAGAAATCATTCATTTGCTGCTTAAGAAACATTTATGATTATTATTATTATTATGAAAAGTTGTGCTGCTTCATATTTTTATGGAAAAAAATATGTTGTTGTTTTTTTTTTTTTACTGAATAGAAAGAACACTAATTAATAAGCAATTTGTTAGTAAGCATTAATTAACTTCTGGATATTTGTAAGGTTTGTCCTCTTCCATGTAAATAAAAATTATAACACTAGACGAACAAACTACACACATATTAAATAAAGAATATAAATAAAGAACTATTAAGTTTTAAAAAATAAAATAAAATATAAATATAAAAATATATAATAAAATATATTATAAAAATATAAAACAAAATAAAAACATTAAACAAACACAAACTCTTAAAAGAAGAGCTATTAAGTTAAAAAATTGTCATATCAGGGTAAAAATAAAATAAAATAATATAATAAAATAAAATGCAAAATGCTCAAGCAAACTGTACTTCCTAGTGCAAGTTGGAACATGCCTTGTTGATGTTGTTCACAGTGTAGTGTATTTAAATATAATAATAAAATAAAATGAAATAAAAAAACACAATAAAATAAATAAAATGCAGAAAAAAAGAAGAAAAAAAAATTATATATATATAAAGAAAACCTATTAAGGTAAAAAAGCCACCTCAGGGTTAAAAAAATAATTAAAATAAATTAAATTAAAAAAAATAAATACAATTTTAAAAAATGCTAAATGCTCAAGCAAATCATTTTCATTTCCAAAGTGCAAGTTGAAACTTAAAATCACAGTATACTTAATTAAAAATAAACAAATAAATAAAAATAATGAAATTAAATAATAAACAAAACGTTTAAAAAAAAGTATGAAAACTTTTAAAAGAAACAAGGTAAAAAAAAAGTCATCTCAGGTTAAAAAAAATAAAAAAATAAAAAAATAAATAAACAAACAAACAAACAAACAAACAAATAAATAGAAATTGCAAAATGCGCACACATTTAACATCATTCTTCAGCGCAAGTTGAAACTTGCCTTATTGATATTATAGAATAGTGCATTCAAAAAATAAAATAAATAAAATAAAAATCTACAATAAAAAAAATTAATAAAATATTTTTAAAAAGGGAATAAAAATACTCCTAAAAGAAGACCCATTAAGGCAAAAAAGTAATCTCATTGTAAAAAAAAAAAAAGTGCAAAATGCTCAAGCAAATCATTTTCATTCCCTAGTGCAAGTTGGAACTTGCCTTGTTGAAATCACACTATAGTGCATTTAACAAATAAAATAAAATAAGCAATAATAAAAAAAGTTTTAAAAAGGGTAAAAAAATACTCTTAAAAGAAGATCTAATAAGGTAAAAAAAAAAAAAAAGCTAAATAAAATAATAATAATAAAAATGAATAAACAAAAAATGCTCAAGCAAATAATTTTCACTCCCTAGTACAAGCTGGAACTTGCCTTGTTGAAATCATACTAGTGCATTTAAAAAAAATAAATAAAACACATAAATACACCATATGAACTCGTATACATACATATACATACAGCACACACTTAAGCATATACTCAGAACCAATTAAGAGCATGGCTTCTATCCAGCCTGAACACATACGCACACACTCCCAGGAGGCCATTTAAAAACAATACCATAGTGACATGCCACAAGACCTAAAACAATGTGTGCAGGCATGCCGAAATATATAACGGCCACATGTCCCCCGCTCACTGACGCATCTGTCCGTTACTCACACAACTCTCCCAGAGTCTGACTGACTGAATCAAAGTGCAGTGAGATCACGAGATACATCACCCTAAATATTTCACACAGTGCTGAGAGTTCCCATACGCCGAGATTCCTGCAAGCAGATCTGTTCGCTGGTGAATCCAGAAAGGCTGATGGATGAATCTCTATGGTGATGATCAGCAGTGGGTGGAGATGAACGCAAAGAATTAGTGCCGTCAGTTAAGTAAAAATAAAACAGCATGGGGCTGGAAGTGGATCATAAACAATATGAAAACAATTTAGAAAGAGACGGATTACCAGTTTATCTTCTCTGTGACCTTTTAAAGAGCTGAACGTGCCATGGCACCGAAAATGCAATTGATATAGAATATAAACCGGGGTTTTAGAAGAACATTAGTGAATTTGGTAACACTCTCTATGCATAATGCATTATATGCCTGACAATCTATCTTAAAATCAGTTGTATACTCTTAAACAATCGTTTAAGATGCTGTCTTAAACAACATTTACAATACAATACAATGTGTTGAAAGGGAAAACTTTTTGATTTTTTTATAAAATATTATTATTATTATTATTATTATTATTATTATTATGATGATGATGATTTTTTTTTATTTTACTAAAATTTTTCGAACAGAAAGTGTTTTTTTATATTTAGATGTTTATATAAAGTACATTATTGTTATTATTACTATTATTATTTTAACAACAATAACAACAATAATAAAATTAATAATAATAAAAAATTATATAAAAATAATAAAAATTACAATTACTCTATTTTACATTTGCTTTTATAAAATATATAATAAATATATGGATAAATAAATACATAATAACAGCAATAATAAAAGTAACAATAATAATATTAATAAATAATATAAAAAGTTGTCAAATGTCAGCAGTTAAAATTTTGCATTTATTCAAAATATATATAAAAAATCATGAAAAATATTAAAGTTTTATACAAATATATAAATATATAAATACACAAATAAATAACAACAACAACAACAACAACAACAATAATAATAATACAATTAACAATAATAATATTAATAAATATAAAAAATATTATAAAAATAGTTTTTAAATGTCAGCAATTCAACATTTTGCACTACATTCAAAATATAAACAATCACTGTTTATATTTATATTTTTTTTAATACGAAATAAATAATTTTCTATTTCAAAATGTAGGATTGTTTCAAACAAGAAAAACTGTGATAAAATTAATAATAATAATAATAAATGATATAAAATAATTTAAATAATATCAAAATAATTATTAAATGTTAGCAATTAACACTTTTGCATTTATTCAAAATATATAAAAATAAAAAATAAACATTTCATAAAAATAAATAATAAATAATAACAACAACAACAATGAAATTAACAACAATATTAATAAATAATATAAAAATAGTTATTAAATGTCAGCAATTCAAAATTTTGCATTCATTCAAAATATATAAAAATAAAAAAAATCATAAAAACAAACATTTTATAAAAAATATAAATATAAAAATACACAAATAAATAACAACAACAATAATAATATGAAAAATTATATAAAAATAGTTATAAAATGTCAGCAATTCAACATTTTGCACTACATTCAAAATATAAACAATCACTGTTAATATTTATATATATTTTTTAATACGAAATAAATAATTTTCTATTTCAAAATGTAGGATTGTTTCAAACAACAAAAACTGTGATAAAATTAATAATAATAATAATAAATGATATAAAATAATTTAAATAATATCAAAATAATTATTAAATGTTAGCAATTAACACTTTTGCATTTATTCAAAATATATAAAAATAAAAAATAAACATTTCATAAAAATAAATAATAAATAATAACAACAACAACAATGAAATTAACAACAATATTAATAAATAATATAAAAATAGTTATTAAATGTCAGCAATTCAAAATTTTGCATTCATTCAAAATATATAAAAATAAAAAAAAATCATAAAAACATAAACATTTTATAAAAAATATAAATATAAAAATACACAAATAAATAACAACAACAATAATAATATGAAAAATTATATAAAAATAGTTATTAAATGTCAGCAATTCAACATTTTGCACTACATTCAAAATATAAACAATCACTGTTAATATTTATATATTTTTTTTAATACGAAATAAATAATTTTCTATTTCAAAATGTAGGATTGTTTCAAACAACAAAAACTGTGATAAAATTAATAATAATAATAATACATGATATAAAATAATTTAAATAATATCAAAATAATTATTAAATGTTAGCAATTAACACTTTTGCATTTATTCAAAATATATAAAAATAAAAAATAAACATTTCATAAAAATAAATAATAAATAATAACAACAACAACAATGAAATTAACAACAATATTAATAAATAATATAAAAATAGTTATTAAATGTCAGCAATTCAAAATTTTGCATTCATTCAAAATATATAAAAATAAAAAAAATCATAAAAACATAAACATTTTATAAAAATATAAATATAAAAATACACAAATAAATAACAACAACAATAATAATATGAAAAATTATATAAAAATAGTTATTAAATGTCAGCAATTCAACATTTTGCACTACATTCAAAATATAAACAATCACTGTTTATATTTATATATTTGTTTTAATAATAATAATAAATAAATACTTTTCTGCTGTTTCAAGAAGTAAGATTATTTAAATAAATAATAATAAAAATAAATCGCTACAAACACGATCACTAACACATTTCTTGCCATATGTGCCATAGTGCACTTTTCATTTAAAGTTGTAATCATACTGTACATCTGTATCTTCTAATATATTGTGATCAATTTTAGAAAACTATTATAACTAGAACTAGAACTAATGTGTTAATTTTTAGGTACTGTTTTTAACTTTGGTTCTTTGCAAATGAAATACCACATTAGAACCACTTTCTAATTTTGATATATAATATAATATACATAATAACCTGTAGCAGAACTATACAGGTGGAGCTGGGGAGGTGGAGGGTTTGAGAGTAAAGATCCTTGCACACTCATCAGAAATTTTCGCACAAAAAAAAAAAACCTTGACATTTACACACTGCCTCTGAAACTTTCGCCCATCATAAAAAAAATTGGATCGGGTTCCATTTTCTGCATTTTTCTCATCGATAGCAAGCATTTTGAGAGGTGTTTCAACAATTCTGAGCCACTGGGACTTTCTGTGCATTACGAATTTTGACGAATATGAAAAAATGCACACGACTCTTAATTCTGAAATGTTAGTGAATGCTAACTAGCCATTTAAATATAAAGCAGCAAGCTTACTAGCTGTGTATGCAACATGAACCAATCAGCTTGAGCCAAGTAGTTTAACGCTGTGAATATCATCAGTTTGCATTACGGACCAATCAGCCAGATTCATGACAGAACATGGCATTTTGTTTGAAAAGACGTATTAGAGCACGCAAATGCCAGAATTTTCACTTTTAAGTTAACTATTCCTTTAAAAGAGGCAGAGGAACAGCGAGAGTGACAGGCAGCAGGCAGGGATGCTGACACAACCGGAGTCCTAACTTCGCCAGCGCCTCAGCAGAGGAAATGCGCACACCTCAGGTTTACTGTCCCCCTATTCTTCTGCCGATCCCAGAGGAGAGAGAAGGAGAGAGAAAGAGATGAAAAAAGAAAACAGAACAAAACCAGCTAAACAAAAAAAAACAAAAAAGCCATGTGTGAGCGCGATGGCAGGCCGGCAGCAGGAGGAAACGTTGAATAGGAAGAGCCGTGAGGTGCGTGTGAGAGTGAGAGGGCTGACGGCTTCCCACACAGCGCCCTGCAGCACAGCAGCACAGCAACCCTGCTGAGACAGGCCAAGGGGAAGCACTCAATTCCCCTGACGGAGAGGGTCAAGGCTGGGCAAAGAGGAGGGGTGATCAAATGAGGTGCTGCTGAAATGCTCCGGCGAGCTGAAGATGGTGTTTTCAGACAGGTAGCACAAGAAGTGAAGCAGATCTGCTTGGGAGAGAAAGTGCCTCAGTGGGTCTTGAGGAAGGAATAAAGATTGGAGTGGAAATGTGGGCTGCAGAAAGGAGGCGAAAGATTAAACTAAGAGGATGAGGGTTGTTTTGTTACTGGATTGGGGCAATGTGGGGGAGCAGAAGGTGGGATTTGAGGTCTTGGGAGAGTGTAAAGGATGATGAAAAGTGTGTTTGTTAAGCGTGGAGATTTTTTATATATGTGACCCTGGACCACAAAACCAGTCATAAGGTTAAATTTGACAAAACTCAGATTTATACATCATATGAAAGCTCAATAAATAAGCCTTCTATTGATGCATGGTTTGTTAGGATAGGACAATATTTGGCTGAGATACATCTATTTGAAAATCAGAAATCTGAGGATGCAAAAAAAATCAAAAAGACTGAGAAAATCACCTTTAAAGCTGTCCAAATTAGGTTCTTAACAATGCATATTACAAATCAAAAATTACATTTGGATATGTTTACAGTAGGAATTTTACAAAAAATCTTCATGGAACATGAACTTTACTTAATTTCCTAATGATTTTTGGCATAAAAGAAAAATCTATAATTTTGACCCATACAATGTATTTTTGGCTATAGCTACAAATATACCCCAGCGACTTAAGACTGGTTTTGTGGTCCAGGGTCACATATATCTGCTGGATGGCGGCAGGAAAACAGAAGGTTAGTGTGCCGGACAAATTGTGACCGTTGATGTGTGTGTGATGTGTTTAATGGCTTATTGTGTTGCTGCATTATTGTACTTCCTGTTGAAGGCGAAATGCTTGTCGTGAGTCCAAATAGGAAAATGGTGATGTCATTAAAGCATCCCAGTGTGGTGCTTACTAAGGGAACTCTTACTAGTGCGCATAGGTTAGCGATCTAAACAAAGGTCTGACTCCTCATAATAAAATTCACTCTGGGTGGGCTAATAAGAAAGAATCACTCATTAGAACTAGGACAATAACCACATTTTTTTTTTTCAGAAAATGTTAAAGTTTGGTTCAGTCTGGATTAAGTCCATACTACTGTAGAAAAGTTTAAGCACGTCAGAAATAATACAACCATTGCATGCTATGGCTGCAATAATAAATCAATGCATTGTGATTTATAGATTGATTCTGAAATTTCCCGAATACAGTGATTCTCTCTGGAATCGATTTTGAGCTTGGTTTTTCAGCAGCAGATGGCGCTCTATTCTAGTTTTTAATCGATCGTCTCAGAATGCTTTTATGAGGTTTTTGTAAACACAGCCCACTGTGAAGACCCTTGTAATCCACTTTAACCTTTTCCAACTTTATGTATGATTATTTTAGGTTCAAGTGTGCGTAAGGAATTGGAAGCAAGCAGAGTATGGCAAGCATGCAGATTTTCTGGTTGATAAATCAATGCATCGCGATTCATAGAGAGATTCTGAGATTTTTCGAATGCATCCCGATTCTCTCTTTAATCGATTCTGAGCTTGGTTTTTAACAGCAGATGGCAGTCTAATCTAGTTTTTAACCTCACGAAGAAGAGTGCTGAAGAGCGCTTGTGTGTCAGCTGAGTCATGTAATAAATAATAATAAATAAATGACGTGAGAGTAATGTAAACACAACCCTTGTAATTTGCTTCAACCTTTTCTAACTTTATTAATTATTGTTTTAGTTTCAAGTGTGTGTAAGCAATTGGAGGAAAGCTGAGTGCGGCTGTTTCTAAAGCATGCAGTGCCATCTGCTGTTCAAAATTGTGTCGCATTTGGAAAATCTCAGAATTGATACAGAATCATTTCTCGATTAGCGATGCATCGATTTATTTTTCCAGCTCTACTGCATGCAATGCATTTCAGGACCCATGATTAGTTGGGGTTTGCAGTCAAATTTTGCTTAAGAACTACAGTTCTGACCTTTTCACAATTGTAGGATAAATGCACCAGCAAGTGTTAAAGAGATACAGTGGTTCACCCAAAAATTAAAATTCCTGAAAAAAAAAAAAAAAACATAAAAAAATTTAAATAAAAAGTAAAAAAAATAAAAACAAAAGCAAAACTATCATATAAAACACATGAATAAACCCAGAATTAAATTAATCAATAAGACTTTATATGAGAAAAAGTGAACTTTATGATTTTTTTCATTCTGAAATCAAATAGACTTTATAAAACATGCCTACACGCACCTCAAATGTCAAGATGATTGGTCATGTCACATGGCGTGCAAGAACCAATGAGGTTTGACAATAGTTTGAGGTAATAAGAAGAATTATTGTTTAGGGTTGTAATATTGCCAAGTACTGTAATTTTGTATAGTTTTATATTGTCTGACATAAACACTACCTTTCCAAAGTTTGGGATCAATCTTTTGGAAAGAAGTCTCTTCAAGGTTGCATTTATTTAATAAAAATACAGCAAAAGACGGTTATTTTGTGAAATATTATTATATTTTCAAATATCTGTTTTCTATTTTGATACATTTTAAAATGCAGTTTATTCCTGTGAATTTTCAGCATCATTACTCCAGTCTTGAGTGTCACATGATTCTTCAGAAATCATTCTAATATGCCGATACACATGTACTGCTTAATATTTTTGTGGAAACCATGAGACATGTTTTGAGCTGCAAAAATAAAAGTCTACTGTCAGTTTTAAATACATCCTTAAAGTATATAAAAAAAGAGCAGCATAAATAATGAAGTCATGGGTTAACCAGGGCTCTCCAGTAAGCAAACACAACTAATATGTTTGTTTAGAGGCTCTGTGTCCTGCCGAATCAACTTGACTTTTTGTTGTGGTCTATTTCAGGATGAAAACGATCAGAGCAGAACTGTGGGCTCTGCAGATCACCGCTGGCCTAAAATCGCTTTCCCAGCACATCAAGCGCAGGCCTGGGGCTGTTCCTGCAGTCCTACAGACACTGTTTTATGTGTTCTGATACATGTGTTAAAAATCAAGAACATGCACTTTCCTTTCAGACGGAGAGGACCCTTGACAGAGAAGAGGAGAATGCTTCTTTGTCTCTAATAAGATCTTGGATGATGTTCAGTCCCCTTCTCCCTGACTTTTTATGTAACTCATCATTCGCTTCGACCAGGCTCACATGTTTTACGGTATCTCACTGCCTGAGAGTGAAAAACACCATGAAAAATTACTATAGACATTAAATATGGCATCGACTGGAGTTTGTTATCATATTGAGGACGGCCAGGGAAAGATACATTTGTTACAAAGGTAACACGAGAACACGCAACAACTTCACAAAAAAAAAAAAAAAAGCCTTCGCTGAGAAGAAGAAACACAGCAGTGAGCTAAATAAACACAATTAGCTCTCATTTAGGTCAAGCAGATTCGCTGCATCTAACATTCGCATTCTGCTTTTGTCGGTGCTTAAGATATTTGTCCGTGTCCGCCCGTGCCAGGGCCATCTTGCATCATTCGCCCTTAATAAACACATACCAACGTGCTTACAGTAACGCTACAGCACATATGACGATTTTCCAAGCCCTGGGTTTCTTTCCTCAAACTGTTTGCAATTATACATAGGCTTTTTGACTGCACAGGACAGGTCGCACTCACTCGATGTTAAATTTCCTCTGTAAAGAGGATGTAGGTTTGGGACTAGAAGTGGTCAGCATCTGATTTCAATTTGAAAGTGCTTATTGACAGAGTGATCTGTTTAAACTCAGCACACATGATATTGCCTGCATGAGATGTCACAGCTCTTTCGCTCGCTCTCTTTCTCCCACTCAAACACACAGCCCTGTTCCCCTGTGCACTTTAAACAGAACTAAACAAATGCACACGCTTAAAACTATTAAAATCAATAGGGATTACTGGATGAAGCTTTTAAATGCAGTGTATTGCAGGCATATCACAGTTCAACAAAAGTACAAATTGTAGTAATAAGCATTCATTTCCTTGCATTAAACAACAAAACACCAAACTAAATTGGAAAACATTTTAACATATTAAAAGTTAATATTATGTGACTTAGATTTTAGACACAGCAGTTCTTATTTTTGCTCTACTTTGACAACAAAAATAGTTTCAAACAAAGCCACAGAAGGAATGTTTTGTGTCTCTCGGTAATGCACAATGGTGTTTTGTTACTGAATCAATCAGCCATATGAATGAATCGATTGAATAAATGATTCAATGACTTAACTCATGCAGTGATTTGCCGCCACCTACTGGTGGCATTTTAGGTTTTTATCTAAAGTAGCCTGTATTTTCCCTTTTAATATTAAATTAATATTACAGTTTCAAAGAATAAATCAATTATATCAATTTAAACAATTATTATCAATCAAGTATTATATTACTTAAATAACATATACATATATTTTACTGCCTTTGTTTAAATTGTTTAAATTTTTATAACACATTATCTTGTGGATCCATCAGTTCACATTTACAACTCTACGCGTTTCTCTTCCAGCAGGAGGCGCTATCAGACTGGTACACAAAGCAGCGCAACAATTGATTTTGAAACATGCAGCGCTCATATTTATTCAATGGATAGCCTTTTGAAGTTTCATTGCAATTCTTGTCTTTCAGTCCCCACATTTAAGACCACCTGAAATCATAATTATGACTTTCATAACCTCATAATAACACTGCAGTCATTAATGAAAATTAAGAACAAACCTTACACAAAATTCTTTTTTTATTTTTTTTTCCACCATGTTCAGGGCACAAGAAAAATATTAAGGGACTAAATTAATATCAGCATATGAAGTATAATCAAAAAGAATGCACATCAGATGCTGAAAGTCAGTTTTTACTTTCACTTTAACATATTGCGCAGTTTTCACGTTGCATGTGTGATATCCATTGCATTGGTTTAAAACATAAATATTTATAAAAATACAGTATATAGAAAAGACATATCTTTAAAATATTGTGACGTAACTGAAAGCTACATCTGTCTGTGCGCAATGCGCTGGTCTCTGCTCTCATCACTGCACGCACGACTGCAGACACACCCCCTCTTGAAATTTCGGCATTATAAGTTTTGCAAATCGCTAAAGGCGGGCGTACACGGTGCGATTTTTGAGGTCGTACGAGCTTGCATGCGATTTTTGTGGTTATCGGAGGGAATCGTCTCTTCTCGTATGGTCGGGGCTCGTATGGTGTATGACAACTTACGAGACGAGCAGAGTGCCTTACGAGCACTTCACGACCTCACGATCATTTTTAAACATGTCAAAAAACTTCGGGAGCTGTCGGATTGAAGACGTGACATGTGTGCTGTTGAACGAGCTGATTTGTTGAGCAAACTGCAAATGACCAATCAGAAGCTAAAGAAAACCACAGAAGAAGATGAACATGACAGCGCCACACGGTGACTTGGACTATTGAGAAAGAGGATAAACTCGCTGAACTTTGGCAAGAACAGCGAGCGCTGTATGAGGTATCGATCAGTGATCGATCACCTATTGTTTGCTACAGCTATTGCTAGCTATAGTGGTGGCCAACTAGCCCCCTCATCGTGCATAACACTACATTAAAACATACATTACAATGCTGTAGCATTGCAGTTCCAGTGTCTTTAATGCATATGCTTGTTAGCACTGCTGTAGAGGTGAAGTTTTGTCAAGTTTGCAACGAGTGTACACACGCAATGGTGATCACACGGTTCCTGCATGTGTAGCAAAGTGTCACAGCTCATATTTTTTATATGCAGTTATGAGATAGACAGAGTTGTATTGAACAGTACATACACAGTATATTATACACAGCCTTCCTCTCAGAATGTGATTGCCTCGGAAATCGGCAGGTTTTAAAATCGTGCCGTGTACCACTGCGTCCGTAAAAAAAGTCACTCGTGACGTGTGCGTGACCATAAGGTCTTCCGACTGTCCGAATTCGCACCGTGTACGGCCGCCTTAACCCTGGGTCTTTCTCAGATATACTGAAATATGTCCACACCGCAGATGTGTTGCTTCAGACAAGCACATGCAAGCTGCAGTTTCTGTTTGCGTCAACATACCTGTTCTCGATGCTTTGTACGCACACACTCACCGGTATTGCATAAAAACAAAAAAACACCGGTATTCGGTATGAAAAGGTATACCGCCCAGCCCTACTAATAAAATCTCGTTCTTAATCGCAACACTGCTTTGTTCCACAGAGGTTACGAGAAACAGCTGTAACTTTGCTGTTCCCTAAGTGCCACCTAGTGTCAGAGAGCGAATTTACAGAGACTTACATTTACATTCAGACTGTGTGCAGTTTTTGTCTGGCTAAAACAGATCGAATTTGCATGCTCTGCAGGAAATTTTGACAGGGTGAAAAAAAACAAGCGTATGTGGTTTCAACACATTTAAACAATTTGATAGGCAAACAGGTCAAAAAATGGCCTTAAAACAATGTAAGCGATAAAATAAATGTCACTTAGTTTGATATTTTGTTGTCTAATGCAGTGGCATTCATGCATTTTTATTTGTGGAAGTACACATGGAAGTAATAATTGCATAAATGCCAAATTAATATGTTACTTATATCAGTCTGTCTGTCTTTAACTTCATTGGCAGATAACATGTATTATTTATTAGGTATAAAGTGGGCATTTGTGGTATAACAGCAAAATTATATCGAAGTTATGAGATAATTTGATACTAATATACATATCAAATTTATGATGAGATATTTTGATATTTGTATATTCTTACAATAACCAAACCATATAAATGTTATGACTTTATCAGTAAGATATGTTTATATTATTAGATCTTTTGATATATTTTGATTACATTATGCCTATTTCATGCTTTTAAAATAAATAATATTATCTCGCAAATATAAAGACAGTATTGCAACATTAATGAAGCATATGTACATCAAATAAACAGTAACTACTGCTAATCATAATACACTACTGTACTCATCTTTTTATCAGTTTTAATTTGACTTTATTTTGATGAAAAACTGTCAAGGCAGAAATTCTTGTTTATTTCTTCTAACTAAAATATTATGCGGATTTTCTTTTTGTAAGGTTTTTTTTTAGCAATGTTGTTAATAAATATTAAGAAAAATGTTTGTTGTAAAAGGTTATAAAAAATTAAGAAAAATGTCAACATTATAATTTTTTTTTAAATTATAACAATATAATCTATAATGTCAAGGCAGAAATTCTTATTTCTTTCTTCTGATTGGTATAAAATATTGCTCACATTTTTTTTACACGTTTTTTTTTTGTTGTTGTTGTTGTTTGTTTTAATTAAAATGGCAAAACTGTTAAATATTCTTAAGAAAAATAATTTGTAAAAGTCCTAAAAAGAGTTTTAAGACAATATTTGTTGTAAAAATGTGACGAAAACGTGCTATAAATGTCAACATTATAATTATACAAAAATGATGACAATGTAATCTATAATTTCTCATTTAAGATAAGTTTGACCCCATGGCTCGTAATGACAGATTAATGGTCGGCAACAGCCTAACGCTGATAAGCCAAGTGAAATAAACACGCACCTCAATCAATCAGCACATTTCTAAACCACACAAAAAGTCCAAAGTAAGAATGGGCCGCCTGTATCCCTCTAAATAGGGACTGTATGGCAGGAACAGGGCATGTTCCAGCGAGTCGGTCAGGCTGCCTTAACCCGGTCCAGTTATAATCAGAGATGACCTCAGCAGGGTGATGAAGACCGGGTTTCCTGCCCAAGTGACTGAGGCCTGAGCTGGCCGTTTCGGGGACTTCCCCCCCCTCTGAACACATTCCCTCAATGCTGAGGCGGGGTTTCCTCAGCTGGAGAACATGCCACTCTGTCACCTTCACTCATATATGAAGGCTTCAACTCCTTACGTGCACATACCGTGGGTTCAACAGGGCATTATGGGACATTAACGTTCATAGCTCTGAATCGGCGTGTCATCTATTGTTTTCAATGTCACTTGAAATGCTAAAATCTATGGAAGCCTGTTTCCGCCACTAAATTAAAAAAAAGGTTATTGCGACTTGTTATCTCACAATTCTGACTTTTTTTCTCAGAATAGTGGGATATAAACTCACAATTGCAAGATGTAAAGTCAGAATAGCGAGAAATAAAGTCAGAATTGCGTGATATAAACTCACAACTCCGAGAAATAAAATTGCAATTGTGTGATATAATTGCAATTGCGAGTTATTAAGTCAGAATTGTGAAATATAAACTTGCATATATGTGACCCTGGACCACAAAACCAGTCTTAAGTCGCTGGGGTATGTTTGTAGCAATAGCCAAAAATACATTGTATGGGTCAAAATTGTTGTTTTTTCTTTTATGCCAAAAATCATTAGGAAATTAGTAAAGGTCATGTTCCATGAAGATTTTTTGTAAAATTCCTACTGTAAACATATCAAAATGTAATTTTTGATTAGTAATATGCATTGTTATGAACTGAATATGGACAACTTTAAAGGTGATTTTCTCAATATTTTGATTTTTTTGCACCCTCATATTCCAGATTTTCAAATAGATGTATCTCGGTCAAATATTGTCCTATCATAACAAACCATACATCATATGAAAGCTCAATAAATAAGCTTTCTATTGATGTATACATCTCATTTTTGTCAAATTTAACCTTATGACTGGTTTTGTGGTCCAGGGTCACATATATGATATAAATTCTGTGAACATCAGTCTTTTTTCTCTCCTCAGAACTCAGTTTATCTCACAATTCTGAAAAAAAAAGTCAGAATTACGAGGTACAAACTCGCAATTGCGATAAAAATTATGAGATACAAAGTCGCAATTGCGAGGTAAAACTAAAATTAAAACTAAATTTATTAAAATATCTCGCAATTCTGATTTTATTTCTCGCAATTGTGAGTTTATATCCCGCAATTCTGACTTTATAATTCGCAACTGTATATTTATATCTCACAGTTCTCAGAAAAAAATTCAGAATTGCAAGAAAAAAAGTCAGAGATGTGAACCGCAATTATCTTTTTGATTTTTCATTTAGTGGCGGAAACGGGCTTCCATAAAAAATTTGTATCAATCTGGTTTAAAAATTAACAAATGCTGTTCAACAGTCAGAACAAAATGTGAACCTGGACCACAAAACCAGTCGTAAGTCGCTGGGGTATGTTTGTAGCAATAGCCAAAAATACATTGTATGGGTCAAAATTATTGATTTTTCTTTTATGCCAAAAATCATTAGGAAATTAAGTAAAGATCATGTTCCATGAAGATTTTTTGTAACATTCCTACTTTAAATATATCAAAATGTAATTTTTGATTAGTAATATGCATTGTTAAGAACTTAATTTGGACAACTTTATAGATGATTTTCTCAGTATTTTGATTTTTTTGCACCCTCAGATTTCTGATTTTCAAATAGATGTATCTCGGCCAAATATTGTCCTATCCTAACAAACCATACATCAATAGAAAGCTTATTTATTGAGCAGCTTTCTTATGATGTATATATCTCAGTTTTGTAAAATTTAACCTTATAACTGGTTTTGTGGTCCAGGGTCACATATGTGAACCTGGATCCCAAAACCAGTCTTAAGCAGCACAGGTATATATAGCAATAGCCAAAAATTATCGATTTTTCTTTTATGCCAAAAATCATTGGGATATTAAGTAAAGATCATGTTCCATTAAGATATTTTGTATATTTCCTACCGTAAATATATAAAAATTTAATTTTTGGTTATTAATATACATTGCTAAGAACTTTATGTAGACAACTTCAAAGGCTATTTTCTCAGTATTTCAATTTTTTGGCACCCTTAGATTCCAGATTTTCAAATAGTTGTATCTCAGCCAAATATTGTCCCCTTATGGCTGGTTTTGAGGTCCAGGGTCACATGTGAATGTAATATTTTCTTTATTTGACCAATACATTTTTGGAAACAGCTACATTTTGTGCATCTTTTATCATAAACTCACTTCTTGAATGCCACTTAAACCACTTATTTTGAATCAAACATTCTTTTAAATAAAAAAAGGCAGCATATATCTCTGATTATTTTCCTTATTCAAATAAGTCAACCAGTCAATAACGTTCTTGCATTAAACAACAAAAAAACAAACATTGCAACTGCAAACTAAAAATTAATTAATATAAATGATCCATTGTACCCTCAAAAATAGTGTAAACGTGAGTAGCCGAATCTTAGAAAGTGGCTAATATTTTTGCCAAGTTTTATTCACAGTTTTACAAAAATAGTTTGGCTGCATAACATGCTCGAAAGACCAAAGTGAATGGCACTTTACCAAACACAGGTCAAAACAATGACCTTAAGACAATGTAAGGGTTAAAATAAATGTCACTTAGTTTGATGTTTTCTTTTCTAAGGCAGTGCCATGAATGTTTTTTATGTGTGTTTTAGGTGGTAAAATACTTCAGCACTTCTGTTACAATGACGCCCTCTACTGATAAAAGTCCATTTTTGTTCAACTTAAACCTGTTAACACAACACACAGGAGGTCAAAATAACACTGTCCTCATTTGGTAAAGATTCAGACTGAACAAATACATTTTTTATAATAATTTATCCCTCATCATGATGTCCAGGCATGCTTAATGTGATAAATGTGTTAAAAACTCTGTAAATGACAACATGTGCCTTCTAACTTCTGGAGAACTCAAAAGTAGGTACTTTGAAGAATGCTGGCAATCAAAACCAAAATGTTTGTCAGGTGTAGAAATGAAAACTCACCGGATTTAGATGTAGAAATTGATGAATGACCACAAATTCTGACAAGAGATCTGGAAAATGAGCAACAACCAAGGAACAATAGTCACTGTTTCACTCAAAAATTATCCATAGTAAAATTTTTGCTTAGTACAAAATGTGTTTAATTGCCATTTACCAAGTTTTTTTTTATGTATATTAAATTGTACAATTTAAGCAAGCAAATCCAAGGGTAATTTTGCATTTTGCAAATGTGATAAATATTTTATCTACTCTTATTATTTAACTGCTGTTTTTTTTTTTGTAACTGCATGGTTTTGTAAATAAATTTTCTTCATGCTTGATCAAGTAAGCTCTTTAAAAATAGTTATTAAAATTGCATTATAATAATGACATTTATAGAAGTCATGTAATTTAAGTATTCTAATCGATATAATTAAAATAATATAAACTTTCGTTAAATGAAAGACTAATGAACAGTGCAGTAGATACAACAATGAAACTATGGTATGCTGTGCATATTACGTGAACTATAAACTTTAGGTTAAACCAACCATTCATGATAAGGTTAAATCACTCCTGTTTTTATCTATTAGCTGTTCATTTTAAAGGGCAGACTCTTAAATTAAACTTGTAAAAAAATATTTAATTTATTTGACTTTATTTTGTCAAGGCAGAAATTCTTACAAATATATTGTATTTATATTGTTCGGATTTTATTTTTGTATGTTTTTTTAAGCAAAATTGTTAATAAAAATGTTTGTTGTAAAATGTTATGAAAAAGTGTTAAGAAAAAAGTCAACATTTTAAATATTTTCTGAAAAAAGGTAAGAATTGCTAGAAGTCGCAATTGTGAGGTAAAACTAAAATTAAAACTATAAATGTATTAAAATCTCTCGTAATTCTGACTTTATTTCTCGCAATTGAGAGTATATACCCCTGCAAACTGCGAGAAAAAAGTCAGAGATTTGAACAGCAATTATCTTTTTGATTTTTCATTTAGTGGCGGAAACGGGCTTCCATAAAAATATGTATCGATCTGGTTTAAAAATTAACAAATACTGTACACCAGTCAGAACAACAGTCTTAAGCAGAACAGGTACTGTATATTTGTAGCAATAGCCAAAAATGATAGATTTTTCTTTTATGCCAAAAATCATTGGGATATTAAGTACTGTAAATATATAAAAACTTTTTGATTAGTAATATGCATTACTAAGAACTTTATCTAGACAACTTTGAAGACTTTTTTTATTTTTTTGGCACCCTCAGATTCCAGATTTTCAATTAGTTGTATCTCGGCCAAATATTGTCCTATCCAAAAAAAAATGTGTATGATGTATAAATTTCAATAAAAAAAACGAACCTTCATGAGTTTTGTGGTCCAGGGTCACATATGTGAATGTAACGTTTTCTTTACTTGACCAATACATTTTTGGATACAACTACAAATATAATTCACCCTAAGGGCACTGAGTCTGTTAGCAAAATAAAATGTCAGAGTTGTTTACAAAATGTGTTTACGATAATGGTCTGGACAAAATTATCAGAACTGCTAGTTAGAATTGACCAAAATTTGTGTTTGACTGCTTTGCTGCTATGCTTCTTTAAATTAACTCCAATTCCCATAACACCCTGCTTCAAAACAGACTCGATGGGCAGTCCGAATCATTTCAGAGAATCGGTTCTTTTGAACAGAGCGTTCAAAGAACCGCTTCTAAGAAGCGATTTGGTGACTTTTTCTGCTTTTGTCATCAGGTGATCAATGGCATCTCGGCGTGTCCTATTAACATGCTCTAAACGTTTTATTGAAGTCACATATTTCTGTATTATTCGTTTAAATGTATTTATTGTGATTTAACGTGTCCCTAGTTTAGTTTGTTGCGCCCTTGACGCGTCCAAAACATTGCTGATTCTAATGCCATACAATTAGCTCATAAAATGATGAACACATAATTTATTTGTAACATCACAGCTATTAAAATAACTTACCTTTCGTCCCATTAGTTATTACTCTTTTCGCGACTTGGTTCATTGCGAATTAAACATGTCAGAAAAAAGCGCGGTTCTTCGTTTCCTGTGAGTCGTTGAGTTGTTGACTCGAGAACCGCTCTTACCGATTCAGTCTGATTCGTGAATGAATCGTTCGGAACAGGTTAGTTTTGATTCTCTGTAAAGATTCGACCGTAAAGAACGACTCGCTGGTGATTCGAACATCGCTATACAACATTCTAGAGCGGAGAGAAAGGCAGTGGATTCCTCTCATACTGCCACTAAAAGAGACACAGAGAGACGGGCGCATTTTCCCCACATAAATGGAGGCACGGCCATCGAGCGCCATCAAACAGCCCTAAACCTGTAAACATGGTGAAGGACCAAGAAGTGGAGCGCATCGCAAAGAAGCTGGACAAAATGGTGCATAAGAAAAACACTGTAAGTGTGACATTATTTGCTATAGCATCTGGAAAACAGGTAGGAGAGAGAACTGTTGGCTTCATCCACGCGTCCGTTCCTGTTTGTCTTCGTTAAACCAGCAGGAGATCTAGTTACTATGTGTGATTATCACCTGTTTCATCCTCATCCAGACAACCGCCGTGCTCTTATTGGTCAATCTTCATGCACAATCGGCTTTTACTCTCATGTTTGAAACGTTTGTGTACTGTGATGAGCTGGCAGCTGGTTGTTCTCCAAATTTCTCCAGCGCAAACAAAAGACTCATTTAAGCCAACACTTCACACCAGTCAGTCCCAGTTTTGTCCCCAAACACAGCCTTTATGTGCAGACTGGCTGTGTTTTTCTATGAAGCAATCTATAGCTGAGGAAGCTAGTGTTTACTAACGGGTTTGAGAAGTTGTTGTGTAACTGTCTTTTCTCCTCATTGTGGTTTTATCTTCAGGATGGTGCTATTGACCTTCTTCGGGAGCTGAAGAATATGAAGATGTCTTTGGAGACCCTACAGGTATCTCAACAGGACTGGAGATGGTGTCTGCGGGGAAAGCATGTGCTAGGCTGGATTACATAATCATGGCTTTCTCTTCCAGTCAGGGAATCCCATGCTGCTGCTCTCATTGGCTGTGTTTGGAATGGCATACTGCTCGTACTATTTCTGCAGTGTGTAAAATGTAATTAGTGCTTAGTATGCCAAAATCATGCATGCAAAGATTATCTGGATGACCTACATTTTCCAGACAGTGCTGTATATAACAGTGCATATTGCATACTGTGCACAATGCAATGAATAATTAGGGCATTGTAACAAAATATTTTTTCCATTATCTGATCGTATTGCCAAAAGTTATACTATTTTTTTAAAAATGCAAAATTTTTTTTTCTATACACTACCAGTCAAAAGTTTCTGAACAGCATTGTTGCCAAGTCTGCGGGTAGTTTTTGATGTCCGCTGGTTGAAGCTACGGCAATAAAGTCATATTTAGCCTGTGAAATGAGATTTTACCAGTGGAATCCCGACAAAAAAAAACTTGTATTTTATTCCCCGGAAGGTGATTTTTAACCCCCCTCGAAACACGATTTTGAGTTACAATTGGGAGGGGTTTCTTGTTGAAAACCTGGCAACCCTGCCAAACAGTATGATTTGTATTTTTTTTTTAAGAATTCTCTTCTGCTCACCAAGCCTGCATTTATTTAATCCAAAATACAGCAAAAGCAGTAATATTGTGAAATACTATTTAAAATAACTTCTTTCTATTTGAACATATTTTAAAATGGAATTTATTCCTGTGATCAAAGCTAAATTTTTAGCATCGTTACTCCAGTCTTCAGTGTCACGTGATCCTTCAGAAATTATTCTAATAATTAAGAAACATTTATTGTTATCAATATTTGAAACAGCTGAGTACATTTATTTCAGGATTCTTTGATGAATAGAAAGATCCAAAGGTCAGCATTTATCTGAAATAAAAAGCTTTTGTAACATTGTAATCTCTTTCAAAAGCTTGGAGTCTGTATAGTTTTTATGATTTTTTTTTTTTAATTATAAAGACTAGAAATGATAGAAATTAATACTTTTATTTAGCAAGGGTGCTATTGATCAAAAGTAATGATAAATACAGTTGTAATGTTGCAAAAGATTTATATTTCAGATAAATGCTGTTCTTCTGAACTTCCTATTTATTAAAGAAACAGTAATAATAAAACATGTTTTCGAGCAGCAAATCAGAATATTAGAATGATTTCTGAAGGATTGTGTGACTGGAGTAATTATGCTAAAAATTATGTTTTGAAATCACAGGAATAAATTACGTTTTTAAATATAATTTTTAAGTTTTTGCTGTACTTTGGATCAAATAAATGCAGGCTTGGCGAGCGGAAGAGACTTACTATTAAACAAGTCAACATTAAAATCTTACTTTTCAAAATCTTTTGACTGGTAGTGTACCTCAGATGCATATTACATAGATATACCCCCAGTTTCACAGACAGGGCTTAAGCCTAGTCCTAGACTAAAATGTAAGTCTGAGCTGTTTCAACTGAAATAAACTTGCACTGACTGATCTTAAAAATATATCAGTGCCTTTTTTGTTTTAAGATCCACACCAGTAATGTTTTTTTTTTCTAAGAATGTTTATAAAAATTACTTAAGTGTCCTCATTGATCTATGGCCTAATCCTGGTTTAATCTAAGCCCTGACTGTGAAACCGGGCCTAAGTGTTGCGTACTTGTCATGTTTTTTTTTTTTACACTAGTGTACGCTACGTACTGCAGTATGCTAGTATTCCATTCTGAACAGAGCCATTCTGTATGTGCATACAGTGTATTTGTAACTTTCTACTTTACATGCATGTCATATGAGTGCATTTAATGCAGGATTATTGTCATTAGATGGATCAGTATTATTTTAGCATGTCTAGTTTCCATTCAGTTTTATTTCAGTTTATTTACTTAGATTAGTTATCAAGTTAAACAAATGAAAATGAGAGCGTTTTAAAAATATTTTTACTTCAGTTAATTTATATTCTATTCCTGGTAATGAAATGTATTTTTATGGTTTTCATTTGACATTTAGTTAACTGTAATAACCCTGGAATGGATATATTCAGTAAGGTTGGAGTTAATGTACAGACAAATTGTCTTATTAGTCCCTGAGGAGAAATTAAAACACAACAGAGCAGTGATACGCAGAGGAAAAATGAATACTTGGGGAAAACGCATCCCAGAGCTGTGTTTTAGTCTTTTCAGATTAGTGCCTGATTTTATTGTGATTAAAATAGTAAAGGTAATCATGCCTAGTAGTACTACATTTAAATAGCTGAAAATCTTAAGTGGTCATTTGCTTTTATTTCCTTATGAATGTCAAAATTCAATGTCAAAATATTTGGTTATTCAAAACTACAGTATATGGTTGTTTATAACACTTGTGGATGTTATGATAGTCCACTCTTATGTTTTATTTAACAAATGTGATCTTCCTTCTCTTCAAATGCGGTCCACGGTGCAGTCCACGCGGATCGGGATGTCAGTAAATGCGGTGCGGAAACAGAGCTCGGATGAGGAGGTGCAGACTCTGGCCAAATCACTCATCAAGACCTGGAAGAAACTGCTGGGTACTGCATCTCTATTCACACATACACCGCTTAAAAAGACAGTGTTTGACTTATTATTACGGATGTTAGCAGTTAACTTGGTGATAGCAAATGCAATGAGCATGTGTTCTGATATTAATGCTGGACTGTGAATCTTCTTTTATGTAGATGGTGCTGAGGGCAAATCAGAGGAGAAGAAAAAAGGAGGATCTCCTCTCCAGTCCTCATCTTCTAAAGACAGTCCTGGATCCAGTGACACAAAGTGAGTGGAATCTAACCAATAACGTCAGCATGAAATAAAAATTAATCCTAGATAATTTCTAAATGCGTATCAGAGATCTTATTTAAAAAAAAAAAATTTATTCAAAAATTCATTTATTTTTCGCTTTAAAAAAGCATATAGCCAACATAACGTGTGTGTTTATATATATACATATATAATATATATGTTTATTTATTTATTTATTTATATATATATATATATATTTATTTATTTATTTATTTATTTATTTAACAATATTAACAGTATACATTTCTTTTTAAAATATGAATAGAAAGTAATCACACACTCAGTTCAATGTATTTACATTTTTACAGTACATATTATTTTAAGGAGTTTTACAAAACGGTGAAATGTTGTTTGCTTTCTAGTTACAAATCCGAGACACCAAAAACTCCCACCACCCCTGTCACTCCCAAATTCACCACCTTCCCACCTGCACCCATCACAACGGACAGCGTGCGCACTAAATGCAGAGAACTGCTTGTGGCGGCTCTACAGACTGATGGTAAGTGCTGAACCAGTTCAGCTACAATAGTTATTAATGCACTATAAAGGCCATTGCACACTAAGTCCGAAATTTTTGCATGTTAAAAAAAAAAATATGACTCATGTTATGTCAATCGTGTTTACACACGTCCGTCATAAAAAAATTCAGATCAGATTTTTTGTGTTTTCGCATCCGTAACAAGCATTTTGATAGGAAAGGATGACATATGTGACCCTGGACCACAAAACCAGTCATAAGGTTACATTTTACAAAACTGAGATGTATACATCATATGAAAGCTCAATAAATAAGCTTTCTATTGATGTATGGTTTGTTAGGATAGGACAATATTTGGCCGAGAGACATCTATTTGAAAATCTGGAATCTAAGGGTGCAAAAAATCAAAATACTAAGAAAAACACCTTTAAAGTTGTCCAAATTAAGTTCTTAACAATGCATATTACAAATCAAAAATTACATTTTGATATGTTTACAGTAGGAATTTTACAAAAAATCTTCATGGAACATGATCTTTACTTAATTTCCTAATGATTTTTGGCATAAAAGAAAAATCAATAATTTTGACCCATGCAATGTATTTTTGGCTATTGCTACAAATATACCCCAGCGACTTAAGACTGGTTTTGTGGTCCAGGGTCACATATATGAAAAAAACGCATATACAGATTTCGGACTCAGTGTGCAATGGCCTTAAAAGCTAGTAGTGAAATTTACAGAATAAAACTAGTTAATTTCACTCAGATATGAAGGAAAGTTCCTCGTACTTGATTTAATATAAGTTAAGTGAAATTAAGGGAGCTAAAATGTTAAATTAAATTATTAAATGTATTTTTGCAAAAGATGACTATGGGGGAGATTTGTTAGTGTTAGGATTTAAAATTCTGTCATTAATTGCTTATCCTCATGTCGTTCCAAACCTCTTTAGAACACAGATTAAGATATTTTTGTTGAAATCCGGAAGCTTTCTGACACTGCATAGACAGTAACGCAACTGACACGTTCAAGACCCAGAAAGTTAGTAAGGACATAGTTAAAATAGTCTATGTGACATCATTGGTTCAACCTTAATTTTATAAAGCTATGAGAATACCTTTTGTGCAAAAATAAAAACTTTATTGAAGGGGTCATCGGAAGCAAAACTCACTTTTACATGTTGTTTGTGTACACAAACACCCTACAATGATAAAAAATTTTTTTTAATTTTTAAAAGTAATATCCCCTTTTTAAATTCAGGTCATTTTCACCTTTTTGTCGGTGTGATGACCCACCGACAGAGGCCGCTCTCATGATAGTTGATTGACATGAGTGCCTTACCTTAGACCCGCCCTCACAGAGCTGAAACAGTCCGACTCCGATCGCCATTGTGTGACTCAGGTGCAGGGGAAGACAAGAATGTCTCTGATTGAGCGATTGAGGTGTTCTGTTGTTGGATGTAATAATGAACAAAGCAGTCGTCATTTACTCCCGACATCTGAGCCACTGAAGATGCAGAGGATTAATGTTACTTTTGTTTTTTTGGAAGGAAAACACTGATCCCGATCTACATATGCATCTATGTTTGTGCGAAGAGAATCATATCAACTTGTGGAAAATGGGCATCCGATGACCCCTTTAAATAGTCTCTTCTCTTCTGTCAGTCTTTGCCAAGCGTCCATAAGTGGTGCTGCTGACCTAGGAGCTGGCATTCTGACGTAGAGCCCAAATGTGCTGTGCCTTGTTTACAAGCAGACGACGTTGCACACTGTGCATAAAACAGTCTTCGTAAACATGTCTGAAGATTTCGACAGACAGGATGACTTGCATTTTTTTGCTCAGCCTTACTTACGTGAACTAGAATATTCAGATGATGAACTAAAAAAGATGGATTATCTACTTCTAAACACCGGCTCCTGCATCAGAAATAAAGTTATTTTTGTTTCCTTTGTGTGCAAAAAGTATTCTTGTATCTTCATAAAATTATGGTTGAACCACTGATGTCAAATGGACTATTGTAATAATGTACTTACTACCTTTCTGGGCCTTGGAAATGGTAGTTGCACTGCTGTCTATGCAGAGTCAGAAAGCTCTCAGATTTCATAAAAAATATCTTCATTTGTTCAGAATTTGAGCAAAGGACTTTAGGGGGTTTAGAACGACAAGAGAGTGAGTAATTATTGACAGACTTTTCATTTTTGGGTAAGCTAACTCTGGAATATTGGAGTTAATTTGAGTTGATTTATTCTTTGTGTTAATTTCTCAGGTGATTACCAGACAATCGGTGTAGACTGTGAACATCTGGCAGCACAGATTGAAGATTATATCCTTCTCATTACCCAAAGCTACGTTAGCTAGTGTTATTCCAGGATGCTCATTGGTGGTCTAGATAGAAAATCAGGAAAAAGCTATCTATTAGCATTTTTTTTTTACTAATTTAAAAGTATATACTTGAAGGTGCTGGATCTGTGAAAGTATGTGATTTTAAATCTGCCGTCTTTGCTCATTGCCAGTTGTTTCTGAGCTAATCACTTAAGCCTTAAATGAGCCAAATCACTATAAAACTGCAGGAAAAATACATCACATGGCTGATTAGCTGATGGCACCGTAATAACACACCAGTCTAAACTTTTCACTAGTGAGTATCCTAAACTCTGAATGATCCTTCAGAAATCATTCTAATATGCTGATTTGCTGTTCAAGAAAGTAGTAGTAGTAAAACCAATATTTAAAATGGTTGAGTACATTTTTTTTTCAGGATTCTTTGATGAATAGAAAGATCCAAAGGTCAGCATTTATACAGTATACCATTCAAAAGCTTGGAGTCAGTATAAATTATAGACATTAATACTTTTATGTAGCAAGGATGCTTTAAATTGATCAAAAATGGTCAGAATACACAACTTTTATTTTGCTTGTAAATTGTGTAGTTTCAACATCTACCAGTAGAGGCTATAATAATCAGCCAAACCTTGACCTTTTACCTCAAATAAACAGTACAGTGTTTTGATTGTACCGCAGTGTTTACACTTTTCCATTCACCTAGAATGGTTTACCTAAAGTAGTCTTGCTGCGAAAGGAGAAAATATTTTAACATAAAAAAAAAGCATGATTCATCTTTAAAGTATAATATAAAATAATGCAATCAAGTTTGTACTTCCTTGACTGTACTTCATGACACGGATCTACCAAGAGTTCAAGTCCACTGACATGAAGTACAAGACGAGACTGAGGAGTCGCATCTCCAACCTCAAGGACCAGAAAAACCCAGACTTACGCCGGAACGTCCTGTGCGGCAACATCTCTCCAGACCGCATCGCCAGCATGACCGCAGAGGTACATTTAGGTCAGACTGTGGCCTGTGACATCCAGTTTCTCTGCAGGATGTAAATTGTGTTTGTGTTAATTGTGTGTTTGGCAGGAGATGGCAAGCGCAGAGCTGAAAGAGATGAGGAAAGCACTGACCAAGGAATCCATTCGAGAGCATCAGCTCTCCAAAGTGGGCGGCACCGAGACTGACATGTTCGTCTGTGGAAAATGCAAGGGCAAGAACTGCACTTACACTCAGGTATGCTGTTACAACACTCCCTTAAACCGTTTATAACCAGAATTGTTTCTATTTGCCGTCATTATAAAAACAACTGTCAATTTGAAGCGTGACGCAGCAGTAGATTACAAATGCAGTCTTTCCAAAAGTATTTGTACACTTAAAGCATGGTTTCTAAAACACAAAAAGCCCTGCGTTTCTGTGCTCTGAGCAAATTCGCACTAGGTTTTGATTCGCTTGCATGTCTGAAAGGAAGTCTGCAAGTGGGCTTAAACTGCACTGAAGCATGAAATGAGCAGGAATGCACAATCTCTCTCCGCAGGTCCAGACACGCAGCGCAGATGAACCCATGACCACCTTCGTGCTGTGCAACGAGTGTGGAAACCGGTGGAAGGTAAGAATCTCTCTACACATCTGGCAGTCTAAAAGCCATCGGTTGACATGTTATCTGGCCTGCTGAAGACCCAAAAACTGTCACATCCATTATGTGACTGTCATACCCTTTGTACCATGTAGCCACATGGTGGCAGTATTTACTCATTGTAGGCAAACTTCACAGCTGTACTTTACAATTAAAGTTTACCAGCTTAACTGCATAAATTGGCTGTAAGGAAAGAATCAGTTAAATGAAGTTTATACTGTAAATAAAGTTGAAAAAAGCCAATAGAACAAGATAAAATATAGGGGAGGCCGGGGTTAGTTGTCATAAGATGTTTCAAACACCTATTTAAATACTTACATATTATTTAAAATGTTTCCAATATTTAATTTTAAATATATATTTTATACAAATACTTTATTTAAATTATTAAAATAGTTTTTGAACAGTAAGATTTTTAATGTTTATGAAAAATACTCTTCCAAGCCTGCATTTATTTGATCCAAAATACAAAAAAAGCAGTAATATTGTGAAATATTTTTACTGTTTAAAGTAACTGCTTTCTTTTTGAATATATTTTAAAATGCTATTTATTTCTGTGATTAAAACCGTTACATCAGTCTTCAGTGTCACATGATCCTTCAGAAATCATTCTAATATAATGATTTGATGTTCAAGAAACATTTATTATTATTATTATCATCATCAATATTTAAAACAGTTAAGTAGATTTTTTTATTTTTAGGATTTTTTTGGTGATTAGAAATATCCAAAGATCAGCATTTATCTGAAATAAAAAGCTTTTTTAATATTTATACACTATACCATTCATAAGCTTTGAGAGGAAAGAAATTAATACTTTTATTTAAAAAGGATGCTTTAAATTGATCAAAAGCGATGATAAAAAAAATGTATAATGTTACAAGTGCTTTCTATTTCAGATAAATGCTCTTCTTCTCAACTTTCTATTCATCAAAGAAACGTGAAAAAATATACTTAGCTGTTTTCAACATAATGAATGAATAGTAATTAAATATTATATTGATTTGTGAAGGATCATGTGACTCGAGTAATGGCGCTAAAAATTCAGCTTTGAAATCACTGTAATAAATTACAATTTAAAATATATTCAAAAAGAGAACAGTTATTTTAAATAGCAAAAATATTTAAAAGTTTTGCTGTACTTTGCATCAAATAAATGCAGGTTCAAAAACTTTTGACTGGTAGTGTATTTATACATAATTTATGTATATAAAATACACTGGCTTACATTAAAGGAAACATTGAACTATGTTTTTAAAAGGGTTATTTAAAATAACACAATATTCAGTGATTTTTAGAGAAAATGGCAGACTCCCATGTTGGCATGCTATGACAAAAAAAGTAAAAGTGAACCTACACTGAGAAATATTCACATACAAAAATACAAAGTTTGACAACTAGCCGTACTGTATACACAATACATGCTCAGTCAGTATATCTGGTAAAAAATGTATCGGATATCTTGTGATTTTTGTTTCTCAGGTCATTGTTTTAAGCATGTTTTGATATTTTTCTTTAGAAATGAGCTATTCAATATTTCCCACTAGTTGTAGAAAAGAAAACCATCCTTTCAATACTGTACTTTCATTTGTCTTCTGTTTTCTCTCTTCACAGTTTTGTTAAAGACTAAAGTAAGCAGGATTCTTCATATGAAGAGGTGACCTGAATTCATAGTGTAAGGAAATGTGTTTTTTCTTTTGAGGAAAAAAAACAAACCTGATGTCTTTTTTTTTAATACATGCATTTTCATAGCCTTGTAATATATAACGAGTGTCGCTTTTTCAAAAAGCTATTTCTGTATTATTTTTCTCCTTTTTTTTTTTTTTTACTGGTGTAATATCATTGCCTTTCATGCATTGCCGATAACTTAGACCTAGTAAGTCAGCTGGCTTGTTCAGTCTTGCTTTGCCTTTTGATATAGTGCTTGTGCCTTTCTGCTCTATGAGTGCCAAGAATTTGTACACATTCATACTTTTTTTTTTTTTTTCTGTTTATTTGTTTGTTTGGGGTGGGGGACTTGTGCTTTTCATATGTATATGCAGTTTATGCACTTCGCAGATGATTTATTTAACCAAATCTTGAATGGTTGGTTGCTTTTCCAGAGTTTAGAAAGACTTAAAGGAATACGGTTAATATTTGAGCCTTAGTGTAGGCCGTAGTTTGCTTCTTGTAGAGAAAAAGACAGGGAGAAAAACAGAATGTAGTACATAATTGAAGGTTCATATGTATTGTATGAATAACTGGACTGTTCTGTCTCAGTAAATTTGGCTAAGAATATTTTGTGGTTTAAATGTGTGTTTTTGTGCGCATGTGTTTGAGTACGAAACATTTCAGCAATTTTCTCCATATAGTGGACCTCTATGGTGCCCCCGAGTTTGAACTTTTTTTTTTTTTTCATTTTGGATGGCCCTTATCTGCTTTCTCAATATCATTGTATGGATATTTCTGTTTCCCAGTCAAATTAAATCAAATGAAGGTGAGTAAATTAATTGAGATAAACTATCCCATATACAGTTAAAGTCAAAAGTTTACATACAGTACACCTTTCAGAATCTGCAAAGTTGTTTTAGCAAAATAAAAGGGATCACACAAAATGCATGTTATTTTTTTATTTAGTACCAACCTGAATACGATATTTTACATTAAAGACTTTACATACAGTCCACAAGAAAAAATAATAGAGTAGTAATTGTGCTGTTACCTGAATGATCCATAGCTGTTTTTTTTTGTTTGTTTTTTTAATAGTGATAGTTGTTCATGAGTCCTGAACAGTTAAACTGCCTGCTGAATTGTGGTTTTTCAGCATTTTTGTGTATTTAAATCCATCTTTTCAGAGTGAGGACAACTGAGGGACTCATATGCAACGATTACAGAAGATTCAAACGCACACTGAAGCGTGAGAAGGAAACACGATTCATTAAGAGCCTGGGGTGAAAACTTTTGAACAGAATGAAGATGTGTACATTTTTCTTATTTTGCCTAAATATCACATTTTTCTAATTAGTACTGCCATTCAGAAGCTACAGAAGATACTTGCATGTTTCCCAGAAGACAAAATAAGCTCTTAATGCATTGTTTCCTTCCGAAGTATCGGTGAGTGTTTGAACCTTCTCTAATAGCTGCATATGAGTCCCTCAGTTGTCCTCAGTGTGAAAAGATGGATGTCAAAATCATACAGTCATACACAAAAATGCTGAAAAACCAGAGAATTTGTGGGACCTGAAGGATTTTTCTGAAGAAGAGCGGGCAGTTTGACTGTTCAGGACAAACAAGGGACAAAAAAACAGCTGTGGATCATTCCGGTAACAACACTGTAATAAGAATCAAGTGTATGTAAACTTTTGAACAGGGTAATTTTTTAGAAATTGAACTATTATTTTATCTTGTGGACTATATGTAAATGTCTTGTATGTGAAATATATTATTCAGGTCAGTGCTAAACTTCTGACTTCAACTGTATAAACTCTCCAAACTAGCATTTGTTGCATGTTTTGACTGTGCTTCAGATGTTTTCCACTAGAGGGAGCAGTCAGCCCATACTCACAACTGTGATGGAACAGCTGTGTTCCAACGCCATCATTTGTCTGCTGTATTAACTGAACTTTGTTTCATGATCTGATGATGCTGATGGTTTTAATCCAGTGTTTGATCTCCTTGATCCTGAGGACTTGGGCATGAAACGGCTCCTATATTTTGGAAACTTCCCAGTAGCGTCCTCCACGTATTGCGAAACTAATCTTAATCAAATCTGAGAATAGAACTGACCCTTTGTGGCTTGCGTAAGGCACAGCTGGTGAAATATGTCTGGCCTTTGCCTGAGCAGTAATTTTCTCCAAGCTGTCACAACATTTCTTAATTACGCTGACTGGAAATAAGCGCTGTCAGATCTGGTTTTGGATTGAGGAGATCAGTGGAGGCGCTCATGGATGCTACTAAATAACACCACATTTGGGTTTAGACCAACCAGATCATTAAGAAACGGAGGGCTTTGAACCTGTGATGGGTTGGAGGGAACATGGTGGGAATCTCCCAAACAACTGTCACCACAGAGGCTAAATAGCTCCGAGTCATAGGGGGAATTAAAGGGTCAGTAGGCAAGCTTTTTGATCTGCTGATTTCAAATGAATGGCTGGGTTAATGAAAATGCTCAGTGTTTGGAGGAAGTTTCCAGGCACTTCAAGGGAATAAACCATAATTTGAAGACCGAAGGAGAAAGGAAAGGAGGATTGTAACATGTACACTAAAAAGTGGTAACCTGCAATTAGTTACCTTAAAGAGCTATTTATACCTTATAAGACACCGTTTTTAGTGATTATTGTTTTCAGTGTAGGCTACAAGAAAAATACCCACAGGTCAAATGATATCACCGATCTCAATATCCACACCCAAATGCATAATTGTTCAAGATGTACAAAGAGTAACATGCATGCCTGTCTCACAGCTCCTAACTGAAACCAATGGTAACATGAAACTTGTTGAATTTGAAGTTCAGGGGATATTTAACTTATTTTGTCTTCTGGGAAACATAAAAAAAATATATATACAGTGCCTTGCAAAATTATTCATACCCCTTCATTTTTTTTTTTTTTTCACATTTTGTTATGTTGCTGCCTTACGTTAAACTACTTTAAATTACTTTCATAATGGCAAAGCAAAAAATAGGTTTTTAACATTTGTGCAAATTTATTGAAAATAAAAAACGAAACAAGATCCCGTTGCATTAGTATTCATACCCTTTTCTGGGACGCTCGAAATTTAGCTCAGGAGCATTCTAGATGTTCCTACACTTGGAGTGGAGTTAAACTGTGGCAAATTCATTTGAATGAGTCTGATTTAGAAAGGCACACACCTCTCGGAAAAGGTCTAACAGCTGAAAATGCATATCAGAGCAAAAACCAAGATAACTGCCTGTAGAGCTCAGTGACAGACTTGTGTTAAGGCAATGATCTAGGGAAGAGTTCAGAAAAAAATCTGCTGCATTGAAGGTTCACAGAAGCATTATCCATAATGGAAGACGATTGGAACAACTAGGACTCTAGAAAATGCCCCCATCCAAGCTGACAGAGATGGAGAGGTGAACAGGTGAGGCAAAGAATGGCAGATAATTGCCAAATGCAGATGTGCAAAGCTTGTGACATCAGACCCAAAAAGACTTGAGGCTGTAAAGGTGCTTCAATTATGTACTTAGTTACGGGTATGAATACCTATGCAATTATATATATATACTTCTGCACAACACAACTGATGGTCCCAGCCAGGGGCGGAGCCAGACGATGTAAACATTTGGGGCTTAGCCCAAACCTAGGGGGGTCCGGGGGCATGCTCCCCCGTGTAGATTTTTTCCCAATTACGTCAGCTAAATGCACTATTTTTCAGGCTGTTTGAGATAATAGAATGCCTAAAAATCTATACACTATCTGGGAAAATGATGATAGTTAGGGTACTCAGTAAAAAACAAAAAAAAAAAATTCACCCAAAGTTGAAGTTATTTTAAACAAGTAATAAAAACTCAGTGAGTGTTTTAGCGCAATTTTCTCACGTCATGGGATCACAACACTAAGAGATAGTAAATGTTTTCCTGGATTTTTTTTGTGCGTTACCGAGATTAGACCTTCCTTAACATAATGCCGAAAACCCGAAGTGTCTAGGTGGTCTGGTTGAGGAGTAGATAGAAGTGCAAGATTGGTGCGCACAGACAGAACAGAAATCATGAGTTAACAATCGCAATTTTGTCCGGTGGAAAATTGCGCTAAAAACCTAAAAGATTCGGGGCTTTTGACAAAACATTCGGGGCTTAAGCCCAATTAGCCAGCCCCCCGCTCCGCCCCTGGTCCCAGCCCCATTTATAAGGCAAGAAATCCCACTTATTAAACCTGACAGGGCACACCTGTGAAGTGAAAACCATTTCAGGTGACTACCTCTTGAAGCTCATCTAGAGAATGCCAAGAGTGTGCAAAGCAGTAATCAAAGCAAAAGAAGAACCTAGAATATGACATATTTTCAGTTGTTTCACACTTTTTTGTTATGTATATAATTCCACATGTGTTAATTCATAGTTTTGATGCCTTCAATGTGAATCTACAATTTTCATAGTCATGAAAATAAAGAAACTTTGGTTCAAAGGTGTGTCCAAACTTTTGGTCTGTACTGTACATACCTGCTTCACTGACTGTACCCGCCAAAATAAAAGCTTGCTAATTTAGTTTTGAAAATTATGAAAATTCATTTAAAAACGTAAATATCATATTATTTTTAGGTTCACTATAAAATAATTGTATTTTTATTTAATACACGTTTATTGTTTTAAAACTAGTACTTAATTATTATTTTGTTTATTTTATTTAAAAATACACTACCGGTCAAAAGTTTGGGGTCAGTAAATTTTTCTTCTTCTTTTTTTTTTTTTTTTGAAAGAAATTAATACTTTTATTCACCAAGTGTGTTAAATTGATAAAAAGTGATAGCAAATACTTACATTGTTAGAACATATTTATATTTTGAATGAATGCTGTTCTTTTGAGCTTTTTATTCATCAAAGAATCCTGAAAAAATATCACAATTTCTAAATAAATACTTTGCAGAGCAACTGTTGCAATATATAATCCAATATAGATCCAATATAGATCATTCTAATAATAAATCAGTATATTAGAATGATTTCTGAAAGATCATGTGACACTTAAGACTGAAGTAACGCCTGATGAAAATTCAGCTTTGCATCACAGGAATAAATTAAATTTTAAAGTATATTACAATAGAAACCATTATTTTATATTGTAATAACCTTTCGCAATATTACAATTTTTTTTTCTATATTTTTTATTAAATAAATGCACCACTGATGAGCATAAGAGACTTTCTTTAAAAACATTACAACTCTTACTGACCCCAAACTTTTGACCGGTAGTGTAAATAAATAAAGTCCAGTGATATTATTTTTTAGAGTTATATTTAATGGGTCATGCTATGTGCAGCGTGAGGTCCAAACCAAATCTCCAGGTACTTGGGTATGAGAACCAGGCTAAAAAATGTATGAGCACCGCTGCTTATAATCCCTAAAAGACGTCCGTCAGATAGATTATACATAGATTAATGATTGAAATGAGGAAAACACGCATGAGGACCTCCCTCAGGATTAGTTTGAAGTGTGTACATTTGATGTTGCCGACATAACCTGGCTTCAGATTTATGAAGGTACAAACTTTTCTTTCAGCTATTAGTTCCTCATGAAAATTCAGAAAATTTCGTGTTTCCCACTCGTAATAAAGACTTTGTGGTTGCGTTCATGTGTGTTCAACTCAATCTATCCGACATTACTTGAACGCACCATAGGTTCGCTGTGTGTTTCCCTGAAAATAATTGCACACCTTAGAACGTTCGTCAGCCAGTCAGATTTAAGCATTCAAAGGACCCGTGGTATAAATGTGACCCTGGACCACAAAACCAGTCATATGGTTAAATTTTACAAAACTGAGATTTATACATCACATGAAAGCTTAATAAATAAGCTTTCTATTGATGTATGGTTTGTTAGGATAGGACAATATTTGGCCGAGATACATCTATTTGAAAATCTGGAATCTGAGGGTGGAAAAAAATCAAAATACTGAGAAAATCACCTTTAAAGTTGTCCAAATTAGATTCTTAACAATGCACATTACTAATCAAAAATTACATTTTGATATATTTATAGTAGGAATTTTACAAAAAATCTTCATGGAACATGATCTTTACTTAATTTCCTAATGATTTTTGGCATAAAAGAAAAATCTATAATTTTGACCCATGCAATGTATTTTTGGCTATTGCTACAAACATACCCCAGCGACTTAAGACTGGTTTTGTGGTCCAGGGTCACAAATGTCCTTACTACCTTTCTGGGCCTTGAACGTGGTAGTTGCTGTATATGCAAGGGCGAGAAAGCTCTCGAATTGAATCAAAAATATCCTAATTTGTGTTCCAAAGATGAACGAAGGTCTTACGGGTTTGGAATGACATAAGAGTGAGTAATTAATGACAGAAATGAGTTCCTCATTTATTGGTCTGTTAGTGTCCCTCATCATGTAACTCATTAGTTTTATTGAGAAGAGCTAATCATCTCAGTCCAGATGACGAGTCACTCTCAGCTCTTTATACACCAGATTCTTGTTGGAATGGCAGTGTGAACTGAGCCTCATGTTCGACTCCAGGAATGTTTGTGGAACTTGAAGGGGGAGGGAAAAATGTCTCTCTGTATTGGTATTTCCGTCTCGCATTTTTAGCCATTTGTTTTTTCCTTCATACATTCAAACTTTATGCAACACAGATGTTTGAACAGCGCTGATACGTGCGTAAAGTTTTGTATTGTACTGTACACCGTTGCTTGTTTGAGTCAGCGGTCACCTACATGGGAGAAACAGAGCAGAGAGCCGCATGACTGCTGCGCGTGTTTGTTTTGGCAATATCATGACAATATTTCCATACATGTTCTCGGAGATGACAAGAAGAACGATAAAGCCTGAGAAAATCCCTGAGAATTTCAGGATTGTCACACTGGTTTAGATACTGCATGCGGTTACGGTTAGTCCTGCTGTTGAAGAGATGGAGTCAACACAATCATAATGAGAATTATCATAGGAAACCTCAGTAGCCCTATCTGAAAAGGACATGTATAACTACTGATATTAAGAAGAAAAACAGTTCTTATTTCCATCATCTAGAGCTCTTAATACTAAACAAAAAGTCCTCAAATGCTGTTTGCATCCCAAAGTAAAACCAGATGTGCAAAGGGGGGTCAAGTTAAGTGTAAATGCTATTTAGAGGGATACAATAGATCATATTACAATCCTATGGGCTTTTCACATTTGAGATTGTGCCCCCTGGGTTAATGTTGTTTTAAGTTATTTTATTCTATATATCATGCAATGCTTCATTCTGGGTTAGTGATTAAATCTTAGCGTAGGGTACAACAGGACTAAATGGCACATATGCTTTTCACTTTATTTTAGAAATTTTGTAGTATGTAGTATGAGGTGCCATAGAGGGGCTTTTTTTACTTGGGGTAAAAAGCACCTAGCACTGATGCTTATACATTTTTATTTTGTTTTTGATAAATACAATTATTTATTTTTGTTCAATAATACTGTCATTTAAAATGTTTATTTTAAAAATACAGAGGAAAAAAATATATATATATAAAAAAATATATATATATATATATATAAATAAATATTTAAAATCAAGTAATCATTATTTTTTTTAAATGATTAAATAATAGTAGTAATAATAATAACAATGGATATTAAAGAATATTTCTGTGTGTGTGAATATATATATATATATATATATATATATATATATATATATCAACACAATGACATAATATTAGTTTGAGGGGGTTAAGAGACACAATCAACTCTACACAAGCACAAAGACATTTTGATCGGTCATAAGTTTCTTCTGGATAAAAATAAATCTTTCCACACAGTATGAAATGGAGTAGACTTTCAAAGGCTATGTGTTCAACATGAACACTGTGTCTGTATATTTCAGCTTCTATATTACACAGAATGTGAAAAACACAAAAAAAGTAGTAAGCTTATGTCTAAAATGATAGTATTCCAACAACAGTGGGGAACATTACCCGATAATAGATCATCTATTACTTCTGCCAAGATTCTGGAGTGTGCATTTAGTGGACATTTTACTATCCCATAAGGCCATGGGAGAGGTTCTGTGAATGGCAGTAAAGCAACGCAACTGATGCTAGTAGTATAATGGATGTAGTACGTCAGAATTTCATTACTACTCATATAAAACATACTTTTTTAATAGTTGAAAGTAAAGTTTAAACCACATGTAGATTTCAGACATAGCGTAAGTATTCGCAAAACCGAAGTGTACTTTGAGCTTTAAGGTGTTAAGGGTTGAGTAGAGTGTGAAAAGCCCTTTTGGAGGCCGCAGTCACAGTAAATGTCTTGCAAGCTGTAAATGAATAATAACACAAACATCTTTATTATTATCATTATAGTCATATCTTCTCTTTAAAAAACATTCAAAAAAATCTGCAACCAAGTCAAAGGTTATGGAATATTACAGACGAGTTCTTGATGAAATCATCTCCGGCAATGAGCTGGCCTGGGTTAAAAGGGACCTTGAGTCCTAACCGCAACCTGAAGAGGGCGTCCTGCTATGGCACCCAAGGGCGAGGGGGAGGTTACACAGTAATGGTCACAGACTTTGGGAAACAAATTAAAATAAAAATTGGTCCAGAAATCCATAAACATACTCTTTAAAACATAACTTGATTTATTTTAATACAAAATATAATGCTAATGTCAATAAATAAGTGTCCATAGAAGTCCATGAGTCAGGGACCCATCTCACTGCTGTATGTCATGGCACTGCAAATCTCGTGAGAATACACGACAAAAAGAGAAAATCTCACAGAACGATCGGAGACAACGTAAGAAAGAGCGAGGGAAGGTGGATGAGATGGCAAAAACTTGAGGCTGTAGCATGTGAAGTGAGTGACTGACACACTGAAACCAAAACATATTGTAACAAAGACCAGAGTGTGAGCAGTTGGTGATGATAGAAACACATTACACTGTTAAAAAAAACACAATTTGTTGAGTGAACTTAAAATAATTTGTTACCCTGCTAACTTAAAATCTTAAGTTCAGTCAGCTCAAATATGTTTAGTCAACTTAAAATGTTAAGTTGTACTAAGAGACAACTTAGATATTTGAATTGACTTAACAAAAAATGGTTTGTTAAACTTAAAAGCTGGGTAAGTTACCTGGCTGCCTTAATAATTTTACGTTGAATCAGCTTAAATATCTAAGTTGTCACATAGTACAACTTAACATTTGGTTGACTAAACTTAAAAGCTGGGTAAGTTACGTGGCTGCCTTAATTTATTTAAGTTGAATCAACTCAAATATCTAAGTTGTCACTTGGTACAACTTAACATTTGGTTGACTGAACTTTTTTGTGTTGACTAAACCTAAAAGCTGGGTAAGTTACCTGGCTGCCTTAATAATTTTAAGTTGAATCAACTCAAATATCTAAGTTGTTGCTTAGTACAACTTAACATTTTAGGTTGACTGAACTTTTTTGTGTTGACTAAACTTAAAAGCTGGGTAATTTAACTGGCTGCCTTAATAATTTTAAGTTGAATCAACTCAAATATCTAAGTTGTTGCTTAGTACAACTTAACATTTTAGGTTGACTGAACTTTTTTTTGTGTTGACTAAACTTAAAAGCTGGGTAAGTTACCTGGCTGCCTTAATAATTTTAAGTTGAATCAACTCAAATATCTAAGTTGTCACTTGGTACAACTTAACATTTTAGGTTGACTGAACTTTTTTGAGTTGACTAAACTTAAAAGCTGGGTAATTTAACTGGCTGCCTTAATAATTTTAAGTTGAATCAACTCAAATATCTAAGTTGTCACTTGGTACAACTTAACATTTTAGGTTGACTGAACTTTTTTTTGTGTTGACTAAACTTAAAAGCTGGGTAATTTAACTGGCTGCCTTAATAATTTTAAGTTGAATCAACTCAAATATCTAAGTTGTCACTTGGTACAACTTAACATTTGGTTGACTGAACTTTTTTGTGTTGACTAAACCTAAAAGCTGGGTAAGTTACCTGGCTGCCTTAATAATTTAAAGTTGAATCAACTCAAATATCTAAGTTGTTGCTTAGTACAACTTAACATTTTAGGTTGACTGAACTTTTTTGTGTTGACTAAACTTAAAAGCTGGGTAATTTAACTGGCTGCCTTAATAATTTTAAGTTGAATCAACTCAAATATCTAAGTTGTTGCTTAGTACAACTTAACATTTTAGGTTGACTGAACTTTTTTTTGTGTTGACTAAACTTAAAAGCTGGGTAAGTTACCTGGCTGCCTTAATAATTTTAAGTTGAATCAACTCAAATATCTAAGTTGTCACTTGGTACAACTTAACATTTTAGGTTGACTGAACTTTTTTGAGTTGACTAAACTTAAAAGCTGGGTAATTTAACTGGCTGCCTTAATAATTTTAAGTTGAATCAACTCAAATATCTAAGTTGTTGCTTAGTACAACTTAACATTTTAGGTTGACTGAACTTTTTTGTGTTGACTAAACTTAAAAGCTGGGTAATTTAACTGGCTGCCTTAATAGTTTTAAGTTGAATCAACTCAAATATCTAAGTTGTTGCTTAGTACAACGTAACATTTTAGGCTGACTGAACTTTTTTGAGTTGACTAAACTTAAAAGCTGGGTAAGTTACCTGGCTGCCTTAATAGTTTTAAGTTGAATCAACTCAAATATCTAAGTTGTCACTTAGTACAACTAAAAATTTTAAGTTGACTAAACTTTTTTGAGTTTTAAGAATTTTAAGGCAGCCAGGTAACAAATTATGTTAAGTTGACTCAACAAATAGCTGTTTACAGTGTAGTTATTGACAGACTCACTCCTCCTACACACAAAGCTCCTTAGTTTGAGACTGTTAGAAGGCTAGATTCATTTTGGCACCTTAAAGAAATCTATGTAAACATAAGCAGCTCTAGGTCACAGTCCCCGTCTCCAATCAAATACAAGTTTGTGAAAGTCTGTCTATCCCGTGCAGCCATTGAAAGAGGGTGAGGACGGTTAGCGAGAGATACAATAAAGTCAAACACTCCTATTATCATTAACAAAGCTGGTTGCACTGCAAGCATGCATTGAGATGCACGATATCAGTACCATATTAGAGATTTTATTAGTGCTGTCAAACGATTAATCACATGCAAAATAAAAGTTTGATTTAATATATGTGTGTACTGTGTATATTTATGTATATATAAATACATGCATATACAGTATATATTTTGAAAATATTTACATGTATATATTTATATTCATATAATTTATATTATATATAAATATATATTAAATATGTAATCTTAACTTATTTTTCTTAAATATACACATGCATGTGTGTGTGTATTTATATATACATAATAAATATACACAGTACACACATATATTATGTAAACAAAAACGTTTATTTTGGATGCCATTAATCGGTTGAGCATTCATTTTTAGATTTAAATTTGCTGCTTATTTCACTTATTTTTACAAATACACTCCAAAAATATAAGGCTTGAATTTAAGATGTATGTATTTGAATTGGATATCTCTTTCAATTTGGATTAGACAGTTTTAACATAAACTAACAAACTTGATGTGATGCATATTTGTCAGTCATACATAAATAAAACAGGAAAGAAATTGGTAAGATTTCTATAAAAGGTTATATATTTATCATCAATAAATCCAATTTGTTTTAACATTTTAACTGAATATTGCTTGTTGCAAAAGTAGTCATATTTTAACCATGTTCCTATTTTTTAACTGAATAAATTTTCACAATTAACAGATTAATGCTAACTCTAAACAGTTTAAAAAAAAAGATTTTGTATGATTATTAAAAACAAATAGAAATAATTAATAAACTATGGCATGATTTATTCATTCATTTATTTAACGTGTTAATTGATTGATTTATTATTTTTTCTTTTTAAGTGCAGAAATCTTACCTGTTTTATTTATGTATGAATGACAACTATACATCACGTTAAGATTAATAGATTATATTTTAACTTTGTAATCCAAATGTATGGATATTGAATATACAATTCAAATTTATATATATTTTTTTAATTTAAGACTACATATTTTTGTGTAGACTACCTTTACCATCACCTAACACTCACTTAAATGTAATCTTTAAAAATACTACTAATCTGTATTAATTAAATTAATGAAAATCCATAAACAGCATTATTAATTAATCCATTCATTCACTGTATTTATGCATTTATTGTTATTATACTATAATTGTACATTATAACACTGTAATGCCTAAAATAATTTTGAGCATTTAAAATTTGATTTGATAGTTTTAATTTCAACATATTTGGACAAAATAGTGTACAATTTTAATACTGGTCAAACAATATTTATCAGCTTATCGGTTTTGGCCTACAATTTTAAGCAATTAATTGCACATTTGAATGTTGAAAATGTTTAAATACATTTTTAAGACTAAATTATAACATTCAAATTTAAATTAAATGTCAATATGTGACCCTGGGCATCAAAACCAGTCTTAAGTAGCACAGGTATATTTGTAGCAATAGCCAAAAATACATTGCATGTGTCAAAATTATCAATTTATACATTTCCTACTTTAAATATATCAAAACCTAATTCTTGATTAGTAATATGCATTGCTAAGAACATCATTTGGACAACTTTAAAGGTGTTTTTCTCAATATGTAGATTTTTTGGCACCCTCAGATTCCAGATTTTCAAATAGTTGTATCTCGGCCAAATATTGTCCTATCCTAACAAACCATACATCAATGGAAAGCTTATTTGTGACCCTGGACCACAAAACCAGTCATAAGGTAAAATTTTACAAAACTGAGATATATACATCATATGAAAGCTCAATAAATAAGCTTTCCATTGATATATGGTTTGTTAGGATAGGACAATATTTGGCCGAGATACAACTATTTGAAAATCTGAAATCTGAGGGTGAAAAAAATCTAAATACTGAGAAAATCACCTTTAAAGTTGTCCAAATTAAGTTCTTAACAATGCATATTACTAATCAAAAATTACATTTGGATAGGTTTACAGTAGGAATTTTACAAAAAATCTTCATGGAACATGATCTTTACTTAATTTCCTAATGATTTTTGGCATAAAAGAAAAATCTATAATTTTGACCCATACTATGTATTTTTGGCTATTGCTACAAATATACCCCAGCGACTTAAGACTGGTTTTGTGGTCCAGGGTCACATTTATTCAAGCTTATGATTTAAAAATCATCCCTAATGACTGGTTTTGTCACTAGTTTAATAAATGGCAAATCCAGGTTATATTATTGAATTCAAATTTCCATTTTGCAGCAGTGACGTTGATGATAATAGGAAAGTTTAAATCTGTTGCATCGCATTAGTTGCGAAGTATTCACACTGACAGCGATTTTCAAAGCAAACTGAAGTTACTTTCAATGCAAGTTGACAATTTGAGGCAACGTGAGCGACAGCGAAGCTGTACTGTTAGGAGTGACGACAGTGGTGCTCATGTGATCAGCTGATACAGTACAGTACAGTACAGTACAGTGTCCTCTTAATCGCTTTCAGTGTGAACGCAAAGTGCACGTGAAATGCCAGAGGTCCACCAGCAAGCTTCCCTCTTTAAGTAAGCGGGACGGTGTGTAACTGTGCGTATCCCTGTGTAATCGAGTGCTCGCTGTCAAAGGCAACAATGACATTGACGTTGACATCTCTCTCCCATTGTCTTAAGAAAGTTCACTTAACTTTTATCACACATACACACACACACACACACACACACACACTCTCATCTGGCTTAAGTTAGACTGGTCACATCATGTCGGACAATAAGAGCAATACTAAATATATGTTCATGTACATAACCATATACACAACTATTTTACACACATATTCCAAAATGTACATCTTCATGCACAACTGATGAAGAAAAATAAGCAAAATAAAGGCATCAGTTGTTGTTGTTTTTTTTTTGTTTAGTTTTCTTTTTAGTACTACAGTACATGAAGTTCCTCTAAATTGCCACATGACTCTCTTTAGAGTCCTTATTTCATTATACATTTATTTGCTGTACGTATATATATTTACAAAGAATCAAATCCTGAAAGTACCAGGAAGTACCAAGCGGATGTGGATGATTTACCTCATTTCAATGTGAAATGAGAGATCTGAAATGCTCAACTAAAACTAAAAGGACTGCTTGAGGAAGAAGAACGTTTAGGGAAAGATTAAAAAAACACTAACTCCTTAACAAAATTTCTCTGTTATTGTGAACCCGCTCGCACAGTACTGGTTGGTTTCAGATTCACATTATGATAGCTAAGTTTTGAGCGGTAGCGCAGCTCACAGTGTTAACATCAGTCCAACTGGTTCTCCAAAATTCATATTACGTTCGAAATATCGAGTGGGTTGAAGGCATCTGTAAAGAAAATGAGTAACACTGACGTAAATAAACCTTTGAAATGGTTTTACAGCAGCTCATGGCTTCTTTTTTACATTTTCCTGTACACCATCTGTGCAATGCTTTTCTTATTCGCTAATGCTGACAAATATTTGAAGAGATATTCTGTTAAACATGTACACTGTGTGAAAAACAGACACTGTGAATGTATTGTTATCTGCTATTATTGCTGTAACACTTATTACAACAACATAAATCAGGGTTCAATTACTTTTGCAGTGAATTGAAAAAGATAGTTTTAGAGCCGGAGCAATTTTTTACGCTAACGAAGGCAAACTATCTTCCGATAAAGTTCATTTTGATTTCTTGTTGACTAAGATCGTCTGCTTTTGCCTAAAGAAAAGGCGGGAACACTGACAAATCAGCTCACAAAACTGCAGTACCTGAAACTGCCTACAGGAGGCGCCAGCAAGTCTTGTGATTTTCAGACCATACAACCTCAGAAACTTTCACACACACACAAACACACACTCACACACTCACACACAGTGAGGCCAGAGAGATACAGCGCAATTGAGCACTCAAGACTAACCGCTTGCTCGGCGTATCGCATATGTTCCAGATTTTCTTTAACATATGTACAAGAAAAACAAATCAGGTCACAGTTTAACAAAATAAATAACATTAAAAATACTCATTTTAAAATGTGAGTGACCAGTCTAATTAAGACCATGACATTCTCTCATTTCTTCTGTCTTGCGTTTGTTTTATTTAATATTTCTAAAATTGGCGGTCCTCCTCTTTTTTTTTTTCTTTTTTTTTTGCTCTCCTATGTAATCGATAACCGTTGTTTGAAATCAACAGACTCACACGAAATCTGTAAATCTCAAACTTCCTTTATGTTTAGTAAATATTTGGAGTACTCTCATCCATTATGCAGATTTTCCCTCAAAAATCAGTGCAGAAAATCTGGGAAATTCCATCTGGGCCTGGAAATTGATTCTTAATAGTGTGTGAAGAGTTTTGTACCTATTTTTTTAGCGCCATTCCTCTTTTTACGATGCAGCCAATCACCTCTCGACCCCTCGCCTCAAAGAGCCAATCAGAGCGCAGAGACAGTGGACAGGTCAGGGGTCAGAAGAGAGGAGCAGATTGGTCAGGCCACTCCAGTGTATGTTATTGCAGAGGCCCTCTTAGCTCTCTTCAACTAGAGACATCAAGAAACTAAAGTAGTGAAGCATGAAAAATGATGGCTGCGAAAATCAGTAGTTGATGCTGCTGCTGCCACATACGCTCGGAAAACGAGGATTCGAAAAAAATCAACCCTGTGTCTTCCAGTTTCAGTCTGTGCAGGTTCAGGAGAAACACCAAATGAGGGATTCCCTCAAAAAATGACATGGAGTAAGCAAAAACAAAATGGTAATCCGGCTGTGACGACACAAAAAAGCAGTACTTTTTGTGCAATGGAGAGAGATGGAGAGAAATGGGAAGAAATGGTGAGAGTGAGAAAGAGAAAGAAAGAGGAGGGAGTCGGGCGGTCTATGACTCGGACGAAGAGCGTGACCCCCCCTGCACCAGTGATCTGTAGACGGAGGAGTTGAGGAATCGTGGGTAGGAGTCTCTGTGCATGAGCGTGTAGATCTGCAGCTGTGCGTCCTCAAATATGTGAGGGGTGGGATCCTGCAACCTCCTGTTGATCACTTCCCTCACCCGAGAGTCCAGACTCACCTTCAAGACAGAAAGACAGCATGTGAATGCAATTTCATCTTAATTTACTTTGTCATCCAAGATGTTCATGTCTTTCTTTTTTCTGTCAAAAACAAATTAATATTTTTGAGGAAAAAATTCCAGGATTTTTCTCCACATAGTGGACTTCAGTGGGGGTCAGCAGGCTGAAGATCCAAATTGGAGTTTCAATGCAATTTCAAAGAGCTCTACACGATCCCAGCCGAGAAATGAGGGTCTTATCTAGCGTCATTTTCTATAAAGAAATACACATTTATATACTTTTTAGCTACAAATGCTCATCCACAACTTAGCACATTAAGTAATCATGTTGGAAATGTCATGCACGATTAGTTCTTCATCTGTGTACTCCGGTTTGAAAAGGTAGGGTAGGGCGAAAAACTTAATCTCATTTTCTCCTCCAACTTCAAAATCATCTGAGATCATTGTTTTACTGTTTTTTTTTTTTTTTTTTTGTAAAGGGCGTTTGATTTTCTTTGCACATTCGCTTTGTAAACACTGGGTTGTTTGTCATGCATGACCTTTCCAGCATGATTTTGGGTGTGTTCACACTTGTCATGTTTGGTTTGATAAAAGCAAACTCTGTTGCGATTGCTCTGATTGTGCGCCTCTTTTGAGTAAATGTGAACACTGCCATCTGAACCCTGGTGCGCACCAAACAAGCAGACTGAGACCGCTAAAAAAGATGCGTCTCGGTACGTTTTCAAATGAACTTGAATGAAATATGAACACAACACGGACCAAATACTTCTAAACGTTTAACAGTTGTGGTTAAAAATATCAGTTTGTATTTTTTAGATAATTTTGCTAGATAACACCCTTATTCCTCAACTGGGATCATGTAGCTCTTTGAAGCTGCATATAGTCCACTATGTGGAGAAAAATCCTGGAATGTTTTCCTCAAAAACGTTTATTTCTTTTCGACTAAAGAAAGAAAGACATGAACATCTTGGATGACATGGGGGAGAGTACATTTCCAGGAAATAATTTAAATCCGGAAAGTACTGGAATGATCCTTTAAAATAAAATGCTTATAAAGATTAGTTTTATAGTCATTTCATGCTAATACTCAAGGTTAGAAAAGTTAAACTATAGAATCTGGGTTAATGTTCTTTTAAAACCTGGGTTAAACAGACTTTTTAACCCTGTGTTAAAGGAACACTCCACTTTTTTTGGAAATAGGCTCATTCTCCAACTCCCCCCGAGTTAATAAGTTGAGTTTTACCGTTTTGAAATCCATTCAGCCGTTCTCCTGTTCTGGCGATATCACTTTTAGCATAGCTTAGCATAGATTATTAAATCCTATTAGACCAATAGCATCACGTTCAAAAATGACCAACGAGTTTAGATATTTGTCCTATTTAAATCTTGACTTTTCTGCAGTAATATTGTGTGCTAATACCGGCGGAAAATGTAAAGCTGCGATTTTCTAGGCCGATAAGATTAGGAACTGCACTCCCATTCTGGCGTAATAGTCAAGGAAGTTTGCTGCCGTAATATGGATGCAGCAGCCGGAGTAATATCATGCAATGCCTGAAATGAGTTCCCCGCTAGGTTAACATTTGCACATGTGCTGCGTGTTATTACTGCGCCTGCTTCGGCCATTTTATGGCAGCAAACTTCCTTGACTATTACGCCGGAATGGGAGTGTAGTTCCTAATCTTATCAGCCTAGGAAACCACAGCTTTACATTTTCCGCCGGTCTTAGTACCCGATATAACTACAGAAGAGTCAAGTTTTAAATAGGACAAATATCTAAACTCGTTGGTCATTTTTGAACGCGATGCTATTGGTCTAATAGGATTCAATGATCTATGCTAAGCTATGCTAAAAGTGATATCGCCAGAACAGGAGAACGGCTGAATGGATTTCAAAACGGTAAAACTCAACTTTTAACTCGGGTGGAAGTTGGAGAATGAGCCTATTTCCAAAAACGTGTAGTGTTTAAGAAGGTCTGCTTTGAATTCCATATGCTAGAATATGGTTAACCAATCAGAAACTAAACAATGCTAGCATCATTAAATATTAATGGGCCTTATACAATTGTTTAGTTTTAGCAGCTTGGGAAAACATTTTACCAGAAAACATGAAAAAATGTTGAACAGTAACATCTAGCCATTCTATCACCCTTTTTCACCAATAAACTTCTATGACTTGCTACATGATCTCGTACCAATAAATAATATCACTGCAGTTTCCAACAGAAATGAACATGAGGTGGTAAAACAGCAAGCACTTGTAATTGTTTTCGTATACAGTTATGATTACAGCTCCAGATGTTTCGCTTTCCAGACGTAACATGCTTGCTCGGTAGCTCAGCCGGCACAGAATTGGACTTAAGAGGCGGAATCCTCGAATTCTTAAGCACGAATCTCGTGAAAAGCATGACTCACAATGAAAGAACTGAAAGATGAGAGATCCAAAAACAAGCTAAAACGCCAAGCATGCAATTGCATTTTTACATAACATTTGCTTTTGTTCATACTGTTGGGTAGGTTAAGGTGTAGTGCAGATGATACCTTATTTTAAAACGTCTTGGAAAATTAGTTATAGCGCCACTCAACGGACATTTCAAGTCAGAACTGCGGTGACATACAAAACCAACATCGAATAAAATGTACCATATGTACGTTCATCTGTTCTGCGGAATAAAACAAACTCTCTTTTAGCGCAACTCAGTGGACATTTTGCATCTAATATGTCACGAAACATACATGGAGTTAAGTATTTCGCGCCTTGCCAAGACTATTACTAAACTGACTTCTCTAGGTTACTTTCTGTCATGACTCTTTATAAGTAGATTTCTTTCATTCTCAAACTAGACACTCAAAAGTGAATGAGTATTGGAACTAGGAGCTCAGGTCAACACCAGGCTTTCCCATCTGAACTCACTGACTCTCACTCTACTGCCTATTTATATAACCGCTTTACAGTAGAGAGTCCAGCAGGGATCAGTTTATAGCTTCCTTTGCTCAACCTTTGCGCCTCAATTTACTTCTAGAAAGTATGTTTTCCTCAGCTGCCTCTAGAAAGTGGCTGAGTTTGAAGGTGTGAGTTCTGGCTCGGGTGATGAAAAAAGCCAAGAGGCACATTCAACATGTCAACACAATGAATTAAACCGCATACCAGCCGCACACGTGCGCAGCGAGAACGCATTGATAGCGTGTACAATACACGCACACCCTGCTGTCTCACATCGAAAGGAGACATAAACAGATCATAATAGAAAGCAGAATCAACCGCCACATATGGTGCTAAATGCCTGTATCTCAGGAAATGAGCCTTATAAAACATTTCGCTTCGATCATACATCTGGCAGAATTCTTTGACGCCTCGTTTCTTTGTCACATACAAACTCTCAAACGTTTGCTCTCTTAACATTTACTGGTGTGAAGTTCAAGCCAAGCATCCAAATAAGCTTCGTTTTTTAAGATAAGGCCCTAGTCGCTTTTCATTGGTCAGAACGCAGCCAATCCCAGACCTGCACATAGCCTGAAATCTGCATTCCACAAAGGAGAAACAAGACAGAGGTGATAAAGAACAGCTACCAAGCTTTCCACTGCAGTTACAACTGGACTTTTTATGGTTGTTATAGTCGCTGACTTTCTTAGAATAGATTACATAGGTGCATACATGAAAATATGTTAATGTTTCGTAAATGACTTTATTATAGCAAGCTAACATGTTAATATAGTACGAGAACATAGTACTAACGTGACGTTGCAAGTGGGTTCCAGCAAGGAACACCGTAATTGAAGGCCCTCAATGCACTGCATTAGAAAAATGTGAAAATACTATGTCTGTAGGGGTACAATAGAAACCGTTGAAGGAATAGTTCACCCAAAGATGAAAATTACCTCATGATTTACTCACCCTCAAGCCATCCTATGTGTATATGACTTTCTTCTTTCAGATGAATACAATCAGAGTTATATAAAAAAAATGTCCTGGCTCTTCCAAGCTTTATAATGGCAGATATTTTGAAGTCCAAAAAAGTGCATCCATCCATCATAAAAAGTACTCCACACAGCTCCGGGGAGTTCATAAAGGCCTTCTGAAGCAAATCGATGTGTTAGAGTAAGAAAAATATCAATTTTTAAAAATATTTAAATTGTAATCTGTAGCTTCAGACATTAGCTAGACATTATGGCTTATAAAGTTTTAAATATGGATATTTCTCTAACACAAATGCTTTGATTTGCTTTAGAAGGCCTTTATGAACCCCCTGGAGCTGTGTGGAGCATTTTTTATGATGGATGGATGCACTTTTTTGGACTTCAAAATCTCAGTAACCATTTACAGCCATTATATCTCTGACTGTATTTGTTTAAAAGAAGTAAATCACGTACACCTAGGATGGTTTTAGGGTAAATCATGGGGTAATTTTCAATTTTGGGTAAACTATCCCTTTACAAAGACATATTAGCATGTTATTTTGCCCCTAAAATGCAGTTTAGTACCTTGGAGTAGTAATATGTACCTTAAAGGTACTACTATTTTGAACATTTAAGGGGTAAAAAAGGTACAGTAAGGTCACTTGAAGTATAATTTTTGCACTTTTTTTGTGAGATACTGTAGGCTAAACTATTTCTTCCAGTATACTGTAATTAGGAAAAAGCCGGTTGTTTTCTTTTATTTTTTTAACACAAACTGGGACATAAATTTAATAACCACAATTAAATTTTTATTTGATTCACTGCAGTTTACATGTTTCATTACTTATGTTTCATTTATACATACTTTTTAAAGGAGTAATTCACTTCCAGAACAAAAATGTACAGATAATGTATTCACCCCCTTGTCATCCAAGATGTTCATGTCTTTCTTTCATCAGTCGTAGATAAATTATGTTTTTTGAGGAAAACATTTCAGGATTTCTCACCATGGACAATGGACTTCTACGGTCCACTGCAGTTAAATGCAGCTTCAAAGGGCTCTAAAAGATGCCAGCCAAGAAAGAAGGGTCCTATGTAGCGAAACAATTGGTTATATTCTAAAAAATATTGCAATTTGTATATATTTTAACCTCAAATGCTCGTCTTGTCTAGCTCTGCGTGTACTCTGCATGTATTCTGGTATGTTGAAACCTTTTTTTTTATTTATTTATTTTTTTACCTTTTTTTGTAAAGGGTGTTTGACCTTCTTTGCATGTTTAGTTTGTAAACACTGGGTCGGTACTTCTGCAACGATGTTTTTCGACATACCCTAACTGTCATGAACCAGAATACACAGAGTTCACACAGAGCTATACAAGACAAGCCTTTGAGGTAAAAAGTATATAAATTGTAAAAAAAAAAAAAAAAAAAAGAGCAATATAACCGATCGTTTCTCTTGATAAGAGTTTAGAACTCTTTGAAGCTGCATTTAAGCTGCATTTTGGAAGTTCAAACTTGCGGGCTCCATAAAAGTCCATTATATGGAGAGAAATCCTGAAATGTTTTCCTCAAAAAACATAATTTCTTTATGACTGATGAAAAAAGACATGAACATCTTGGATGACAAGGGGGTGAGTAAATGATCTGTAAATTTTTGTTCTGGAAGTGAACTACTCCGACTATTTTAATAAAGAAAACATGAAATGAATTGCATTATTTGATTGCATTTTTTTCGTTTTGTGGTCTCTCTTGAGGATTGCTTCACACATATTGCTCAGAGACAACAGACAACAGCACTTCAGACTCTCAAACTTCAGTTCTCAACTCAGTTACTTTAGACCAACCCTAAACCAAACCAACAGAAAACATATAACAAGGAAAATCTAACTTAAAATGAAACTTCTTTTGGAATTTGCTGTCTTTATGAACACATCTCTAAATAACTACATTCCTGGATGCCTCTTTAGTCCACACAAAGACATTTACTTTTCCCATTTCTTTTTTCCTTTACAATCTGACCTGATAACAAGTACATCACCAGCATATCTGTTTGATGTAAGTTTTATCATTCGCTCATCTGCAAAAAGGCATTAAACATCAATGCAAGTTGACATTCAGTGGCTGTTTTGCAACATCTATGATTCAGATTACATGTGAATCTGCTTTTTAAAAAACACATAAATAAGAGGCTTAACGGAACAGCGTTTTTAGATGCCGCACTCTCTCACAGACATGCTTATAGGATAAAACCTTGACTATAACTACAGCAAAGAAGTTTACAATGAACTATTGTGCAACTTCACACTGCCATAGTGTTTCTGTTGATTAGGTTGTGTGTTTATGTGTGTATGTACCTCTTTGGGCGAGAGGATGGAGATGTAGTCTTCGTAGATCAAACGCGTCTTCTCCTCGATGGCACTCTTGTTGATCTCCTTCTTCAGGTCCTCGCAGGCCAGCCAGAAGAGCATGTTCTCCTCGCTGTACTCCGTCCGCAGGAACTCACGGAACTTGTTCCGCCCCGCCGGGTTCTTCATCAGCTTATCGAAAGACTGCGCCCACTGTTTAATCTCCTCTATCGTTGGTTTGGGGCTGAGAGAGAGAGAAAGAGAGATAGAGAGAGAGACATTAGGCACATTCACTTTCCTAAAAAACATAGTAATCCACAGTGACTTGGTTGAGAGAAACAGCTCAACCCTCATGATGTGTGTGTTCTCACCAAGGTTCACATGGAAAGGGCTCCAGCTTTGTGTCCTGGGCTTTCCTCCGCCCGCGTTTGTCATCTTCACTCCTAACAGTGAGACTAGAAGGTGGTAAAACGGCATTGAGAAATAACAGCAGTGTCTGAACCAAACAACACAATCTAGACACACACAACACACACACACATAACACGCAAGACCCTTCAAATTCGCGTTCAGGTGAATTCATGTGAGCTCAAAGGATTTGTATTCATTTCATTATTGTTTTGCTCTTTCATGACTCAAGAAACTTTTTGAAGAAATAATTGAATTATGAATTATGAACTCATATGTTTCTCTAGTCACACCATATGGCTTTGACCCAGTTCATAAATTCATTAGTTCATAATTTTTTGGGGAGTTGGTTGGAGTACACTAGTCATACCAAATGGTTTGAATCACTAATAAGAACAGGTTCATAAAAGTAATTTGTTCATGACTTGGATGGACTGTATTGTTTCCATTGCGGAAATCGACTACAGTGATCGCACTGTGTATGACTTTGAATCACTAAAAACAACTGGTTTATAGTCAATCTTTTGGGAATCATTTGGACAATGCTGGTCATGCTGCATGGTTTTCATTCACTAGAAATAACCAGTTCATAAGTCATTTGTTTATTAATCTGTTGGACCACACATGGTTTTGAATCACTAAAACAACTGGATCATAAGAGTCATTCTGCAGGACTACACTGGTCATGTTGTATAGCCTTGAATCGGTGAAAAGAACCAGTTCATAAGAGTCATTTGTTCATGATTTTTTTTTTTTTTTTTAACTTTAAATCGCTAAAAGAATCGGTTCATAACAGTCATATCAGGAATTGGTTGGACTACACTGATCACACTGTGTATGGCTTTGAATCACTAAAAGCAACTGGTTCAAAAGAGTCAATCATTTGGACAACGGTGGTTATGCTGTATGGTTTTGAATCACTAAAAAGAACCGGTTCACAAGAGTCATTTTAGGAATCTGTTGAACTACATTAATCGCACTATGTATGGCTCTGAATCACTAAAAATAACTGGTTCATAAGAGTCAGTCATTTGGACAATGCTGGTCATGCTGTATGGGTTTCATTCACTAGAAATATCCTGTTCATAAAAGTCAATCATTTGGTAATTGTTTGGACCACACTAATTGCACTGCATGGCTCTGAAATGCTAAAATAGAACCAGTTCATAAGAGTCATTTGTTCATGAATCCATTGGAGAACACATCGTTTTGAATCACTAAAACAATTAGATCAAAAGAGTCATTCAGTTGGACTACACTGGTTATGCTGTATGGGTTTGAATCACTAAAAATAACCGGTTCACAAGAGTCACTTTAGGAATCTGTTGGACTACATTAATCGCACTATGTATGGTTTTGAATCACTAAAAACAACTGGTTCAAAAGAGTCAATCATATGGACAATGCTGGTCATGCTGCTTGGATTTCATTTACTAGAAATAACCAGTTCAGAAAAGTCATTCATTTGGTTGTTGGGACCACACTAATTGCACTGCATGGCTCTGAAATGCTAAAAAAGAACCAGTTCATAAGAGTCATTTGTTCATGAATCCGTTGAAGAATACATCATTTTGAATCAATAAAAACAATTGGATCATAAGAGTCATTCAGCTGGACTGCACAGGTCATGCTGTATAGCTTTGAATCACTAAATGAACCAGTTCAGTTTCACTACAGTAGTAAACATTTGAAGTGGATCAAAATCTTTCATCAAAGCTATCCTAAAACTAGTCTCGTGTAGCCAGACCTTCAGACTGACGGCTGAAGGTCTGGAATTCATGGCAGCTTTCATTGGCCAATGCCCGCCCATAAGGCCGTTTGACTGACATGTCAAACAACTAATCACAGTTTGTTTCGTTCAGTGTCACGTTTCGGGGTGTGGAAATGCCCCCACAACAACAGACTGGCGTGCAACAAGTCAGTCACTGAAATAACCAGCACTGAAAGTTAAATAAGAAGAGGGAGAACAAGCAATAAGTCAGTAATTTGTTCGCGAACGTTGCAAAAGTGTATAACAACAGTGGCGTCTGCATAAGCACCTCTTAGCAAAACACAAGAGTAAATCAGTCTGCGCTTTGTTTCCCGGCGGACCGAAAATAAACGCGACACTCGCGTCTACCGGAAATCCGGTCAAATTCAACTAATCAGATCACGACTTCGACATTCCTGAAGTGTTTCCAGTTAAGCGTACCATATGCATCAGACGTTTAGCCAACGTTCCGTGGGCGTGACGTCTGAGGCTGAGACTATCCTAAAACCAAAACACTACCTGTTCTTGTCTAAGAACAACTTTGATGAACTTTTTTTGATCCACTTCAAATGTTGACTACTGTATACTAGTTGCACTGAATGATTTTGAATGACTAAAAATAACTGGTTCATAAGAGTCCATTTTTTCCAGAATCGTTTGGACTATACGGGTAGCTCTGTATGGCTTTGAATCAATCAACAGAACCTGTTCATAAGACTCATTTGTACATTAATTGTTAAAGACTCATTTGTTACTTTGTTACATCATGCTGTATGGCGTTGAATCACTAAGAAGATCCTATGAGTCATTCATCTGGTAATCAGTTTGTCATGGTGCATGGGGTTGAATCATTGAAATAAATGGTTCATAAGAGTTTTTTATTTATTCCAGAACTGCCTGGACTACACTGGTAGCTCCGTATGGCTTTGAATCACTAAATACAACCTGTTCATATGACTCATTTGTTCATCAATTAGTTGGACTACATTGGTCCTGCTATATGGCTTTGAATCACTAAGAAGATTCAGTTCATAAGAGTCATTAATTTAGAAATCTGTTGGACTACACTATACGTACTGTATTCTTTTGAATGACTAAGAAAAAACTGGTCATGCTGTATGATTTTGAATCACTGTAAAGAACTGTTTCATACAAGTCATTTATTCTGGAATCATTTGGACCACATTGATTCAAAGACTCTGAATCACTAAAAAACAATGAGCTACATTAATGAAGCTCCGTCATTAAGAGGTCATCAGATTTTGCACCTCAATGATCACCGTAAACCGCTACGTGCAGCAGGTGTGCTTGAAGAATGAGTGTGAATGGATAAGTGTGTGAAAGATGTGTGGGTGTGAATATGGCTCCCATTTCCTCCGGGGCTTCTGGTGAAACGAGAGCGATCTTAACCACATTTACTCTCCTGACTCACAGTTCACTTGAATTTCAGTCATCCAGAGAAGCACACACACATCAATTAATGTGTGTGTATGTTCACCGAAGCATGTATTCACCTGTACTCAAAACACATATCATATATCACACCCAAAACATATCACATCTCATTCACACACATATAAAAATAACTGAGCGTTGTGTTGAGGGATCTTGATATGACAGTAGGAGGGAGAACTTCATAACACATTCATGTTTATGAGTGAAGCCGGAAATAACACAGGATTGATTTTATTCACAGGGATTTGATTGTATCGTAAAAAGTAGGGAATGATATTATAGGTTAATGTTGTTTTCCTCCAATGAGCAGTAAAGAAAAGGTATTACAGTTTGATGAAAAATTATAAAAACATTTTATTTCTTCAGGATAACATGCATTGATAAACTCTACACAACAAAATTAAAGCTTTTGACGAAAACTTTCCAGGATTTTTCTCCACATAGTGGACTTCAATGGGGGATCAACTGGTTGAAGGTCCAAATTGCAGTTTCAATGCAGCTTCAAAGGGAATATGGGTCTTATCTAGCAAAAAAAAAAAAAAAAAAATATCGCCGTTAATCTATTCTCAAAGTTGGGTTGGGAGCTGGGTCTATACTACGCAAGCTATGATGACTTTCACCTTGATAGTTTAGCGAGGATGTATACCTAGCCGAATTGCACTGTAGGGGGCGAGAACGAGTCTTCGAACCTGTGTGTATGCCTACTGTGAAATTACCACATCAAACGAGACGTGCTAACATGGATGCAGCTATGAAGCCGCTGGGTTTGCCTCAGGGCAGGGGCGTTGCTAGACCCTTTTTACTGGGGCACGTGCGTGAGTTATAATTTATAATTTTAAGTCTTTGAGAAACCCGTTCTCAAAGACTTACTTTTAGTCATTATTTGGGTAGCACACATATTCTGAATTAAAATTAGCCATTTGTGACCCTGGACCACAAAACCAGTCATAAGGTTAAATTTGACAAAACTGAGATTTATACATCATATGAAAGTTCAATAAATGAGCTTTCCATTGATGTATGGTTTGTTAGGATAGGACAATATTTGGCTGAGATACATCTATTTGAAAATCTGGAATCTGAGGATGCAAAAAAATAAAAAAGACTGAGAAAATCACCTTTAAAGTTGTCCAAATTAGGTTCTTAACAATGCATATTACAAATCAAAAAATACATTTTGATATGTTTACAGTAGGAATTTTACAAAAAATCTTCATGGAACATGAACTTTACTTAATTTCTTAATGATTTTTGGCATAAAAGAAAAATCAAAAATGTTGACCCATGCATTGTATTTTTGGCTATTGCTACAAATACACCCCAGCGACTTAAGACTGGTTTTGTGGTCCAGGGTCACATTTTAATCCAGATTAATCTATGCCCACCACTAATATATATACAGTACAGACCAAAAGTTTGGACACACTTGTACTGTATATTTTTCTGTTTATTAAAGTTTTTACTCTACATTTGTGCAGTTTTCAGTGGGTTAGTGATATTTTTTAAATATATATATAAATTAATAAATAAATATTTTTTAAATGGGTTTTTATACAAAAACTGCTTTTTTATGTAAAATTCACTTTATAAAAGACCCACATTTCTAACCTTTATTCATAGGGATAACATGGATAATCTCACATGGTTTAGTGTAAGATTTTTGCCCATCTTTGGGAAAATACAGTTTTAAAAGTAAAAAAACAACTACAAATAACTTTTACCAGTAGGTGGCTGCAGAGCTCCACTATTTGCTATTTGACCACCTGAAAGATATGTTTTCACAAGTTTTTTCAGTTGAATTCATATCTACAGTACAGACCAAAAGTTTGGACACACCTGAATGAGAAGGTTTCTTAACAGATTCTTAATTGGATTTAAGTCAGGACTTTGGCTGGGCCACTGCAAAACAATGTTTTTGTCTGCTAACCGTTTCTTCACCACTTTCGCTGTGTGTTTTGGGTCATTGCCCAAGGCCAAGTTTCTCTGCAGACTGCCTGATGTTGTTGTTGAGAGTTTTGATGTATTGCTCCTTGTTCATGGTGCCATTTACTGTGATTAGTTTCCCTGGTCCACCGGCTGAAAAACACCCCCAAAACATTAGGTTCCCACCACCATGTTTGACAGTGAGGATGGTGTTCTTAGGGTTGAAGGCTTCTCCTTTTTTACAACAAATGAAGGCTACATCATTGTGGCCAAACAATTAAATTTTTGTTTCATCTGACCATAAAACAGAAGACCAGATGAGCATTTGCAAAGGTCAAGCAGGCTTTTGTGTGCCTTATCTGGAGGCTTGTGCACAATTCAGAATTTCAGAATTGGCCGCCATTCAATTCATGAGTTGGAATCTGAATTGAATTGACTCCGCCCCACAGGAAGTTGAATTTGAATTGGAGTTGGAATGACAGGAAGTGGAATTAAATTCATGGCAATTCAAAGACATTCCACACAGTCATACAACAGAAAGAATGTGTCGAATCTCACATACAGTTACATTAATTTTGTAATTTAAAGGCATAATTTCATTACACATAACTAGTCACTCCTCAACCCTGCATACATTCTGTTCCAACATATAGATAATGATCAAATTCTTGAAATAAATTACGCCCTCAATGTTTGATTAGTTTTGTTCAAAATGTTATTTTCATTCCAAAGCAATCAAATAACACAATGTAATCTGTACAGGTAGTTCAAACTAATATCATTTATAGATTATGTAATGAAATCATATCTGACATATATTGTAAAGCTTCATTGTTAAACACTTCACTTATGTATACGAATTTCTTTGAATTTGTATTGAATTGCAATTCTGCTTACTTTAATTCAAATTCGAATTGTAATTCTAGATCCTGTTTTTGACATCAATTCAAATTCAAGAATTGAATTAGAATTTAGGAGTCATTCTCAATTAAATTCTGAATTGTGCACAAGCCTGCTTATCTGGAGAAGTGGTGTCCTTCTTGGTCTGCGTCCGTGGAACCCAGCGGTGTGCAGTGTCCGTTGGACTGTCTGCCTTGAGATGTTGCCACCAGCAGAGCCCAGATTCATCAGGATGGCCTTTTGATGATCCTTGGATTCTGTTTTACCTCTCTCACTATCCTCCTGGCCAGCACAGGTGTCACATTTGGCTTCAGTGTGGAACGTCTTGCCATTATAGCCCCTATAGCCCTTTCCTGACTTGTGAGCAGCCACAATGCACAGCCGCAGGTCCTCAGTGAGCTCCTTTGTCTTAGCCATGACTGTCCACAAACCAACAGCAGAGAGCTTCTGTTTTTCACCTGTTGAGTTGATTAAAACAGCTGTTCCCAATGAATCAGGGTAATTAGGATGCTTTAGAACAGCTTGGACTATTTGGAATGGTATAGAACTTTGGATTTTCCCATAGACTGTGACAGTTTGCAAAGGGTATGAATCATTTTGTACATGTCACTTTTTGTTCAAATGTAAATAAAAGGTGAGAATTATTTTTTTTCCACAATGATGCCTCTTGTACATCGTCTTATTATCTTTTGGGAGAAGCCTGTGTCATTTCCGGTCAACAAAAAAAAAAACTTGCTGGTTGAATAAAAGTAAATTTAAGTCAGAATTTGCCAGGGGTATGAATAATTTCGAATAATATACTTGACTTGATATATATATATTGTCTTGAACTAGCTCAACCTCACGCATTCCATAGTCATGTGCCGAAACTAGAAAAGGTAAAACAACGATGCTAGATGATTTTGAAGTTGGAGGAGAAAATGAGATGGAGTTTTTCATCCTCCCCTACCATTTTGAACGGAAGTACACCGAAAAACTAACCACACGATGACCTTTCCAACATGATTACGTAATGCGTGAAGTTGAACTAGTGCAAGATGAGCATTTGTGGTTAAAAAGTATTTACCATTTTATTTTTAGTTAGAAAATGACTTATTGTTTCGTTAGATAAGACCCTTATTCCTCAGCTGGGATTGTGTAGATTGTGCATTGAAACTGCAATTTGGACCTTCAACTCGTTGGGCACCACTGAAAAATCCTGGAATGTTTTCCTCAAAGACCTCTATATGGAGGTGAATGTAATCTTGGTGAAGGAATGGATGTGGAATGTAACACTAGCAATGGTGATGAGTGGAATGTACCATGTGGACACAAAAACAGGTGAGTGGTCCGTACCATGAGCAGCTACAGCAGCAGCACCAGCAGAAGCAGCAGGTGTTGGGTTTCTGTGTGGGGGAGGGATGCTGGGCGCGGCTGGGGGACGTCTCGCTCCGCGTCATCGGAGACTCGCGGTCTGCCGGGACAGGGCCTGTGTACTGATACACATTACAGTAAATACCCAACCCCTCACGGACACAAACACACACACACATAGACAGGAAATCCTCTACATCTGGTGACTTGAGTTTGGAAATTAACATGCACATGGTCATGAGGTCATAATCAGTCCATCTAAACCACCCCACACGGTCATAATCCTCTGACAAACAGACAAATATTAGCCTTTCCACTATCAATTCAACCTTAAAAGGGGCCAAGACTCAACCTGTCACCTAAAGCAGCCAATCAGTGTAAGCAGCATGTGACCTGATCGAACCAATCACATTTTAGATGTATTGGTACAGGGCTGGTGAGTGGCGAAAAGAGACAGAGGGAACAGAAGAGTGTTAGTCTATTGTGCTACATCATGGGATATGGGAGTAGCTTGATTTCTCACCACAAGTGCAAACAGAAACTAACCGGATTAACCTGAGAGTAACTCAAATAAAGAAATGTATGAACTTCCACTGTATTAATTCACTGTATTTGGTTCGTGAACTTTTATGAAACACTTTTCACCCCTATTAGATGAATACGTCCACTACAAGGTGGTTATACGTACTGCACATCAAAGAAGAATCAACTTTTTTCTGAAAGTCATGAAAATTCCCACCATATCTCAACTGATATACTGGGTTTAACACCATCCAGTGGTGCAAATGTCATTTTAGTTTGATTGGAGTACAATTTGAATGATTCCTCACGAGTATTGCATTACAAATAAAGTTAAAAAGGCTTCATGTAAGAATTTACCCAGCTTTAAAGTGGAAGATGTCTGTGTTTTTTGTAAAAATGTCTATTGGACCATTAGTCATTTATTTCCTTTGGTAATTATTTGAAAGAGAATTTACAATTATTTACTAAAAGAAGCTAGGAATGTCCTTAATTTTGTAGAAGCTAATGTGATATTTAGGTGTTTCTCGTTGAATGGAGAAAAAGTAGACCTTTTATTGGATTTAATTATTGAATTGCTTATTATTATATTCATGAAGTGAAACAGAATAAAACAATTTAAGCATTAAACATACTTGGTATTGACATTAAAAAATACATATAAATTAAATTATTATTTATTAATACTCTATATGGGTCAGAGACGGAAAAAAGCGTTTAAGCATAAAAACAATAAGTCTAATACTGCTTTAAATTGTTGTCATTTTCCCCCCAAAAATCAAAAAGGTTTCTGTTTAATTTAATTGCATTTTTGTTTTTGTTGATCACTTTTGTCATTTCTTTTGACGTGGACATCGTCTTTGACCCAGGGCAAAAGTTTACATACATCTAGCAGAATCTGCAAAATGCTACTTATTGTACTAAAATAACGCTCACTGATGCTTCAGGAGGAAACACGATGCATTAAGAGCAGGTGGTGAAAACTTTTGAACGGAATGAAGATATTTACATTACATTTTTCTTATTTAGTACTGCCCTTCAGAAGCTACAGAAGATACTTAGATGTTTCCCAGAAGACAAAATAAGTTCAATTTACCCTGATCTTTAAATTCCAAAAGTTTTCACCCCCCCAGTTTCACAATGCGATTCCTTCTGGAGCATCAGTGAGCGTTTGAACCTTCTGTAATAGTTGCATATGAGTCCTTCAGTTGTCCTCAGTGTGAAAATACAGATCTCAAAATCATACAGTCATTGTTGGAAACGTAAATGTGAACTCTTGTGTTTTACAAACTGAGTGACGACTGACGAGTCAATGATCCAGTATTGAACCTGGAACATTCCTTTAAAGTGGAACAGAGAGAGGGGTGTTGTGTTTAAACTCTGTTCTCCTCCCCCATATGACCTTCTCAATTTAGAGGTTATTTTTAATTCGCTAAAAGGCCTAAGCCATAATTCTTTTCCAATTACATTTGGGCCAGCTGTCCTAAATAGAGAGGTCCTGTCCCACTGCATACCGAACATCTCTAATGCCATCACAATAGACACACAAACATACATGCGTGCACGTGCGTGCTGAGAAAGGGAAAGAAAATCACACGGCATTAAAACAGAAGCCTTTTGTGTTGTTTAATGACAACTTCAGATGCATATAGAGCGTTTTAAAATCCAAACATCCATACGCACAAACAGACAACCACTCCACAGTCTCAGAAACTTCCACAGCCTTTGGCAAAACCAACAACAACAACAACAACAACAAACCCTTGTACGCCTGTCTCTCAGTGAGGAAAAGTTGCTTGCTGTAATGAGGAAACGCAAGTTAAAATGCGTGAGGGTGACGGGGAAGTAGTGCTTTACACCCAAAATGGCAGTACAATGTGGCGGGCTGTGTCCCTGTCCCTGTAAGTCTGCCTTTATGGAAGTAACTGGAAGCACAGAGCCTTTTAAGGAGTTCTGAGGCCGGTCGTCCCAACATAATGGTCACCATGTCAGGATGCTACTGTTCCATTATGTGAGACATTATGTAAAATCATTACCGATACATCTGCAAATAAGGTGTTTCCAAAACGGCATCCAGTAAATTAAACCATTCTGTTTGATGCAACAGAAATTAATTATTTTTGATGAAATCCGAGAGCTTTCTGACCCAGCATACACAGCAACGCAACTGACACGTTCAAGGCCCAAAACATTAGTAAGCACTAGGAATGTCCTCGACTAGTAGTCATTCATTTTAAGCATTAGTCGACCATTATTCGCACATTTATTAATAAGCCATATAAATCATAATAATGAGCCTTTAATTGCCTACATAGCCTAATAAGCGTTCAAGCGGATGCAACTAACGTTTAAATTATTGATTTAAAAAAATTCAGTTTAAGAGATAAAGTCGGCGACACTGACTCATCATTTCCGCAGAAGTGGATGCGCCCGAATGCACGTTTCAAACGGTTTCCATAATTTGACAATATTTGTTTTCCATTTGAATTGGTTCATTTAAAAGTAGACACTCTCACGCTCTATAGATAGCTTACATTTGTCATGTTTATTAGGCAAGTATACGAAGAGTTTAAAAGTTTTGTGCTTAAGTTTACAGAAACAAATGCTTAAGTTTTACAAAAGCGCAACATTTTGTTGCATTTCAAGTCTTTACAGATTCGAAAGATGTATTATTTTTATCTGTTTGACCAAAAATGATGGAGTATTTTAAGAGCAAGTGATCGCGCCGTCTAGGGCTGGGCCGATAAACGATATCATATCGAATCGCGATCAAATTTATGTTAATAACGATGATAAGCTCTAGACATTTTTTGCTGGATATGAATTAATCTAAGAGCCAATCACACAGCAAAAACTATGCGACAACAGCCAATCAGCGTGCAGCATGCGTGTGCACGTCAAAGTACAAAGTTCATTTCCTACCGCACTTTGCAAAGCAAACTTAGCACCAGGACGAAGCAGCGACGAAAGTGAGTCTAACCTCGAGTTATTATCCAAAGATGTTGAAATTGTCAACAAAAAAGGTAGCACGAATTCCTTTATATAAGTGGTTTGACTATCTGAAAAGTGACTCAGCTTAGCTGAGAGTTTGGCGCGATTGTTAAAACTGAAACCGAAAGCAAAAAACGCACGCGCATTCAAAAGCAATTTTATTCCCTCTTGTTTAGAGAGTGACTCCCCAATGCACGCAAATTAGGCTACATGACACATCTAGGCTGTTATTAGTATGTAGGCTATAATAGGTTGTGTATGTCTATAGCTCTGTATCATGATTGAAATATCGGGTCTCTATTTGCACTTTGAATATTTAGAGAGTAGCCTGCTTTGATTATGGCTGCATTGTCTGCACTTAATACGATTAAGAAAGAACTGTGTCGTATTTTTTTTGTTATTTATACTGTAGATTGTTTCAAAATGCAGTGGTTACCTCTAATTTAAATAGCTCAACCTATAATAGAGAAAATAAACAATTGTGTAAATAATAATAAATAAACAAATAATTGTGTTACAAATTATGTTATGTTTACATTTTGTACATTTACTCTCATTTACCATACTCTGTCACAACTTTTATTTTTTAATTTATTTTAGTAAGTTGTTTTAATTTTTAAGGCCAAATCTGTAATCTGTTTTTGTTAATAAACTATACTTTAAAATGTAATTTAATGAACCCTTTCATTTTTGTGGCTTTAGTCATTGTTGGGATACTATTTTAAAGCTGGCAACATCAACAGCTTATATCGAAATAGATATCGTTATCGTTCAATATGGGAAAAATTTTATTGAGATTACATTTTTGCCATATCGCCCAGCCCTAACGCCGTCTGCTCCATCTGTCATGCAGTGAGTGCGCTACTGTTTAGCTTCCACACTATGCACAAACACTTCCATAGCACACATTTTCCTAATTTGACATTAGATTGAGCAGCCATGTACTACATACGTTGCTACAACATACATCTTTTAGATAATAAAAGCCATATTTGAGGTCTAAATGATAGGTGAGGTGGAATGTCATGGACATTTGTCAATGTTTGGAAGAATTACTCAAAAGTCATCAAATTAAATTAAATCAAATCGCGACATGGACTAGTATCTGTAAATATTAAGCCGCAAAAAGACTTTAAATATGAATCCTGCATGTTCCACGTGTCTCTTTGTTAATGAAATGTGCTGATGCGTGGTTTTGCTTACTACACATAACATTACAGAAGCACGCGTGATGCTTGCGGTGATTTCAGCATCTGCCGTCTCAGTAAATGAGGACATAAATACATGAACATCATCTCCAGAACGGCTCTGAGAGTTTGAATAAAAGTTGTTGTTAGTTTCCGGCCGCAGCTGTATCCCTTCTAGCCACTGGTATTCACGGCAACGCGTCAAAATAAAAGTTCGGTTTAACTACAAGACATATATGCTAGAAATATATTACTATTATTTAGAATGTACTTAATACTACTACTACTACTACTCTTGAAAAAAAAACAAAAAACTGTATTTTTAAAAAACAATCACTCAATATTTCTTTCATGTTTTAATTTTAATAGTAAATCCCCTGTACTTGCCAAAAAATTTAATTTGTTTAATTTAGATTAATTAAAAGATCAATTTAATAGATTTTTTATGCTTTCATTTGATAAGCAGAAAAATGTAAATACACAACACAGAAATTCTGGGGGGATAAAAATTCACAAGGCCATTGTAAGAATAAATAAAAGTTGTTTTTATGCATTTAAATAATTAGACATGCTAAACCCAGAATTTGGCAACAATAAAACATAAGGTAAGAAAAAATACATTTCATAGGGCCCTAAACATGTCATTTTTGTTAAACCTTTAATAAATGGATGTTAAATTGTATAAGTTTCATGATTATAATTGACTAATAAAATAGTATTTAACCATTAAAAATGAGTCTAGAAAAAATAAAACTGACTAATAACATTTTGGACGATCAAGCCTCTTAACAATTAGTCAACTATTAGGGGGCTACGAGAATACTTTTTGTGCACAAAGACAACAAAAATAACGACTTCAGTTTGACAATTTCTACAATGCATGGTACTGTCATGAATGTGCATCAAAGCCTGACAGGAAAGAGAAAAAAATGTTAAATAAAGCAAAAAATATTTGTGTAGCTTTATGAAATTACGGTTGAACCACAGAAGTCACATGGACTATTTTATTGATGTCCTTTCTGCATTTTCAGCCTTGAATGTGTTGCATTGATGTCTATGCAGGGTCAGAAAGGTCTCGGATTTCTTGAAAAATATCTTCATTTGGTTTCGAAGATGAATGAACGTCTCACAGGTTTGAAAAAACATAAAGGTGAGTAGCTAATGACTAGAATCTTCATTTTTGGTTGAACTAACCCTTTAAGTACCGACAAAGATAATCTAATCTTAAAAACAAAGTATATAAATCTAATACAAAATTCTAATAGCAACAAATCTGGCATCGATACACCATGTATCCCTAAGAGAAACAAACAAAACAATTATGTAATGCACCGTTAAGGTACTAGCCAAATGTGTCAGCATTGTTTCCATCAATCCACCAAACAAACCAAGTTACCAAGCAGCTACAACGAACTATATCTTCTGCTTTCTGTTCTCTCAGCCTTCGACAGGCTATGAAGGAGGCAAGAGGAGACGTCCCCTCAACACCTACTCCCTCGCTGTTTTCCCTTCCTGACTCTCATTTGATTTTCCGAAAGTTTTCACGACTTCTCTCCTCGTTCCCCCTCGTGCGTGAAAGTCTCTGTGCTGTAAAGATGGCTGCAGCCGCCTGAGGTATTTTTAGCTTTTGGCAGACCCCCATTCATCCTCCCCTCTCCAGCTCTCTTTTTCTTTGCTGGAGAGCTATTTTCTGCGCCGGGGTCAGCGGTGGCCAGAATTTTTGACAACACACTCCACACTTCACAAATACTGTCGAAGCAAACAAGGGATAAATCCTCCCCCGTCTCTTCGTTCTCACAGTGCGCGGTGTTGGATTTCCCTCCGGAGATTCTGTCTGTATTAAACGCCTCTCCTGTTTGCTTTTTACGTGCTGCACAATGACAGTCTCAAACGAGGAAACATTTGTGTTTTTGTTTAGTCTGCGTATTTCTTTTCTCCTTCTTCTTTTTTTGCTTACTGCAAGTTTCACAAGTTTCCTCGACAGACTACACAAGTGCGGAATGAACGGCATGGCTTTACGTATTCATGGGTCTAATATATGATTCGGCCAAATACGTGTGTTTGTTAAGGCGTAGTGGCAGCTCAGTACATTCTAATCTTGTTAACCCTCCCTCCAATCCTGTTAGGAGGGATTTGGTCAAGTCTTGGCAACCACAAATACCATCCCATTTGACCCACAGTGAGAGGGTGCAATACACAAAGCAAGAGAGAAAGTGAGTCGATGTGAGACTACAACGTATGCCGCTTTCTCTGCCATGTGCTCAAACTGAAATGGAAAAACATGTATAAAAACGTATCCATGCAGACCTTTATGACTGTGGCCTTGTTTACACCTAGTATTAAAGGAACAGTGCACCAAAAGATGAAAAGTCAGTCATTGAAAAGTCTGTTGTTCCAAACCCGTAAGACCTTCATTGATCTTTAGAACACAAATTAAGATATTTTTGATGAAACCTGAGAGCTTCCTGACCCTAACAGCAATGCAACCACCACATTCAAGGCCCAAAAAGGTAGTAGAGCATTGCAAATAGTCCATGTGGCATCAGTGGTTCAACCTTATCTTCCGTGTCTTCGATGCTGGTTCGCAAAAGAAAGCTCTCGGATTTCATCAGAAATATCTTAATATGTGTTCGGAAGTTGAACGAAGGTCTTCGTTAAATGTAAAAGTTGAATAATGACTGATTGTCATAAATGCCTTGAATGAAGTAACACAAAACAGAAACACAACCCGAAGGAAATCTATTTGTGACCCTGGACCACAAAACCAGTCATAAGGTTAAATTTTACAAAACTGAGATGTATATAGAATATGAAAGCTCAGTAAATAAGCTTTCTATTGATGTATGGTTTGTTAGGATAGGACAATATTTGGCCGAGATACATCTATTTGAAAATCTGGAATCTAAGGGTGCAAAAAAATCAAAATCCTGAGAAAATCACCTTTAAAGTTGTCCAAATTAGGTTCTTAGCAATGCATATTACTAATCAAAAATTACATTTTGATAGGTTTACAGTAGGAATTTTACAAAAAATCTTCATGGAACATGATCTTTACTTAATTTCCTAATGATTTTTGGCATAAAAGAAAAATCAATAATTTTGACCCATGCAATGTATTTTTGGCTATTGCTACAAACATACCCCAGCGACTTAAGACTGGTTTTGTGGTCCAGGGTCACATGTCTGCAGATGAGAAATAGAGGAGAGGCTAAAAGTGTGAGCGAGAGACAGGATACGGTGTAAAATTGATACAGGCCGCTGGGAGCTCCAGTGTCACCGGGGCCCTTGCGAAGCACATGGCAGAGGCAGAAACTCTGAGAGTGAGAACCGGAATGGAGGCATGCTGGGACGTGTCTCTCTGGGTGGCGTTGCTCTGGTGCTGGAGGACTGAATAAAGCTCTGCTGTTCATGCCCGGGGGCTTAAAGCAATTAAGAGCTCATTTGAGAATTAATCTGTGTGATTATTCCTTCATAATATCACACACAGATCGGCGCTAGAGGACCGAGTCAGAGAGAGAGGCTTGTTTAAATAATGCCAGGCACTGTGGGCAATTCGAGCCAAATGTAGACAAATGAAAACAGGCTCTAAAACACACACATACAGTATGTACACATGATTACATACGGTTAAAGAGCTGTGACTGCCCTCCCATAACTGGTCTTCAGATATACAAATGAGGACTAGGAAACCACTGACTTCTTAAAGGAACACTCCACTTTTTTTGGAAATAGGCTCATTCTCCAACTCCCCCCGAGTTAATAAGTTGAGTTTTACCGTTTTGAAATCCATTCAGCCGTTCTCCTGTTCTGGCGATATCACTTTTAGCATAGCTTAGCATAGATCATTGAATCCTATTAGACCAATAGCATCGTGTTCAAAAATGACCAACGAGTTTCCATATTTGTTGTATTTAAAACTTGACTCTTCTGTAGTTATATTGTGTACTAAGACCGGTGGAAATGCAAAGCTGCGAGTTTCTAGGCTGATAAGATTAGGAACTACACTCCCATTCCGGCGTAATAGTCAAGGAAGTTTGCTGCCGTAATAAGGCTGAATCAGGCGGAGTATTATCAGAAATGAGTTCCCAGCTAGTTTAGCATTTGCACATGTGCTGCGTGGTATTACTGCTCCTGCTTCAGCCTTATTACGGCAGCAAACTTCCTTGACTATTACGCCGGAATGGAAGTGTAGTTCCTAATCTTATCAGCCTAGAAACTCGCAGCTTTGCATTTCCACCGGTCTTAGTACACGACATAACTACAGAAGAGTCAAGTTTTAAATACAACAAATATGGAAACTCGTTGGTCATTTTTGAACGCGATGCTATTGGTCTAATAGGATTCAATGATCTATGCTAAGCTATGCTAAAAGTGATATCGCCAGAACAGGAGAACGGCTGAATGGATTTCAAAACGGTAAAAATCAACTTATTAACTCGGGGGGAGTTGGAGAATGAGCCTATTTCCAAAAAAAGTGGAGTGTTCCTTTAAATGCAACAACCTAAAGTTTAATTTGAACATATAGTTGAAGTTAAAAGTTTACCATACACTTTGCAGAAACTGCAAAATAATTGATTAAAATAATAGGGATTGTACAAAATGCATGTATTTTTCATTTATAACTGACCTGAATAAGATATTTCACATGAAAGACGTTAACATATACCTAGTCCACAAGAGAAAATAAGAGTTGAATTTATAAAAATTACCCTGTTCAAAAGTTTACATACACTTCCTTCCCAATACTGTGTTTGTTACCTGAATGATCCACAGCTGTTTTTTTTTTTTTTTTTTTTTTTTGTGACAGTTGTTCATGAGTCCCTTGTTTGTCCTGAACAGTTAAACTGCTCGCTGTTCTTCAGAAAATCCGTCAGGTCCCACAAATTCTTTGATTTTTCAGCATTGTTGTGTATTTGAACTCTTTCCAACAATGACCGTATGATTTTTAGATCCATCTTTTCACACTAAGGACTCATATGCAACTATTACAGAAGGTTCAAACGCTCACTGATGCTTCAAAAGGAAAAGCAATGCATTAAGAGCCAGGGGGTGAAAACTTTTGAACAGAATGAGGATGTGTACATTTTTCTAATTTTGTCTCATTTACTGTAAATATATATATATATATTTTCATTTAGTACTGTCCCTTAGTAGCTACATACATGTTCCCTTAGAAAACAAAAAAGGGTTAAATTTACCCTGATCTTCAAATTCAAAAGTTTTCACCCCTTTATGCATCGTTTTTCCTTCTGGAGCATCAGTAAGCGCGTGAACCTTCTGTAATAGTTGCATATGAGTCCCTCAGTTGTCCTCAGTGTGAAAAGATGGATCTCAAAATCACACAGACATTGTTGGAAAGGGTTCAAACACACAAAAAGCTGTGGATCATTCAGGTGACAACACAGTATTAAGAATCAAGTGTATGTAAACTTTTGAACAGGGTCATTTTTATAAATTCAACTATTATTTTCTCTTGTGGACTATGTAAACATCTTTTATGTGAAATATCTAAATCAAAAATAACATGCATTTTGTACGATCCCTCTTATTGTGGTCAAATATTTAACATTTTGCAGATTCTGCAAGGTGTATGTCAACTTTTGACTTGCAAAATGACTCGAAGGGAATTAGTTGTAAGCTCTGAATGAACAACTGAGTCTGAATCAATGAGCTTGAAGCTGCTTTGTAAATCTTTTGGAATGATTCATTAAGAAGAACCAGTTCATAAGAGACATTTGTATGCATATCAGACATTTTTGCTGGTGCTGTTTGTTGTTGCGTGCATCAAAAACAGTGCCATGCTCTCTAACAAGAGGATATTTGGCTAAATTACATATGGATGACCAGAAATTTTCATAAGTGTCAGTAATGGCTACGACATTTTAAAGGCAGCATGAAAGGAAAACTGCAATCTTGCAAAAAAATATCCTTTTTCCACTATTGTGAAAAATAAAAATGTATGGCTGAACTGTATTTGGTCCATCAGGAGATGTTTGGATCATTGCATTGTTATCATGGGAATATTTTTGATTAAAGACTACAGGGGCACATGAATTAAAAAAAAAAAAAAACTGTATACAAAAATGGTAACTTCACATTTTTTCCTTGTCAAATTTGCAGCCATTTTAGTAAGCTTGATGAGGTTTCGAATGAATGACATTCAGGAGTTTGCACTTAAAATGCAATGCTGGCATGATTCCTCAAACAGGCAGAGGCTTGTAGTTTACATACAAAACAAGTGAAAACACACACTCTCTGATATTTGAGACGGGAATCTCATTTTGCCAGGAAAGCAGTACTCTTAACGGTGTGAGTCAGAACTGCCGCACCTTAAGGGGGAATTTGGTGTCTGGTGCAAGGAAGGTCAAAGGTTAAAGGTACGAGGGCAAACGTCGGACAGCTATTTCGCTGGTGCAAAAAAGACCTAACACTGCTTCAGAGAGGGAATTACTCAGCCGATGTTCTCAGTCAATAGAAAGATGTAATAGTGGAAATTCACTATAATAAAATAAAATAAAATAAATGTATTTTATAATAATAAAATAAATTTATTTAAAAAAATAAAATATATTTATTTTATAAGAACTAAAATAAATGATAAAAATTGATAACTAAAACAAATTAAGTAACTGTTCAAGGCAATATCAGTCTATCACTAGTATGAATAAGCCTAATAGTAGATTCTGTCCAACGTTTGTGCAACGTTTAACATAAAATCAGACAAAATGAGCACTTAAAGCATCAGATAAATAGGACCAAGAGCGGGACAGAGCACCTCAGTGTCCTTACACCACCCTGCAGAGACTTAGGGGCCAAACTTGGAGCCTTGGCGAAGTCGAATTGGTCACAGACTCTCAAAAAGAGGCCTGAAAATCAGACTGGGTCTTAATGTGGGACAGAGTTACTTGTTACACAGAAAAACAGCAGAAAATTTCACCAAAGAGAAGAGCGTTTGCTAACTCTGATCTTGTTCGAACAGGCTCTGAAACTCAAGCTTCCAATTGAACAAAGAGAACGAGTTTTCATTGCTTCACTCACTATATGTACACACACACACACACACACACACACACACACACACACACACACACACACACACACACACACATGTTGGGTTTACATGTTTTATGGGGACATTCCATAGGCGTAATGGTTTTTATACTGTACAAACCGTACTTTCTATGGCCCTACACCTACCCTACACCTAAACCTAGCCCTCACAGGAGATTGTGCACACTTTTACTTCCTCAAAAAAACTCATTGTGCATGATTTATAAGCCTGTTTCCTCATGGGGACCTGAGAAATGTCCCCACAAGGTCAAAATCTACTGGTATTCCTATCCTTGTGGGGACATTTGGTCCCCACAACGTGATGAATACCAGGTACACACACACACACACACACACACACACACACACACACACACACACACACACACACACACACACACACACACACACACACACACACACACACACACACATCATCTTAAAGATTTGTGAGCTAAGAGTACATGTACATTCTCTCTTAAATCATCAACTATCACTGAAAAGCCAAAAACCTTGTGTGAAATAGCAGCCATATGTGACCCTGGACCACAAAACCAGTCATAAGGTTAAGTTTGACAAAACTGAGATGTATACATCATATGAAAGCTCAATAAATGAGCTTTCTATTGATGTATGGTTTGTTAGGATAGGACAATATTTGGCCGAGATACATCTATTTGAAAATCTGGAATCTGAGGGTGCAAAAAAATCTAAATCCTGAGAAAATCACCTTTAAAGTTGTCCAAATTAGGTTCTTAACAATGCATATTACTAATCAAAAATTACATTTTGATATATTTATAGTATGAATTTTACAAAAAATCTTCATGGAACATGATCTTTACTTAATTTCCTAATGATTTTTGGCATAAAATAAAAATCAATAATTTTGACCCATACAATGTATTTTTGGCTATTGCTACAAATATACCCCAGCGACTTAAGACTGGTTTTGTGGTCCAGGGTCACATATAGTATTATCACACACAAATAGTTTATTTGGTCAACAGATTTTTTTAATACCAGGAGCTGCAGTAAGTATTCGGCGGAGTTATGCGGTAGTTTGATGTCCTTGTAAGGAGATCCCACTGTAAATTTCAGCTCATTTTGTACAGTCACACGGGAAACGAATAGCTCAACTATAAAAACCATCAAGAGCACCATAATGCATTGCACTGAACTTGCACACCAGCCATAGAATACAATATTAAATATTTAAATATTAATAAAAAATTCAATAAATAATAATTGAATGATTAAATTAGTTTTTCATTTTAAATATTCAAGTTAAATACAACTTTAATCCAGGGTTTCCACATTTACAGTACAAAACAGTGTACTGGATATCCTAGCATTACGTTCAGAGTTCACAGTGATAAGTTTCAAGTTTGAACAGCCCAAAAGACAGAGAGATAAAGGGACAGAAGAGGAGAGGAAGTGTTGTAACTCTTCAGATGTTGTAAGTGGCACACGGCGCTTGAAATCTAATGAGTCAGCCGCCACCTCTTCCTCTTTCTAGCCGCTCACCTCTCGCCAGATCAAACCAGATGTCTTGACAAACAATGAGTCCACAGCACCACAACTAATGCTCATGCTAACATCCGTGCACAATCCCACATGCCCTCTTCATCAGATAACACACACGACAACATCTCGGTTCAACAGCTCAATGAGTTTGCTATTTGTTTATCTAACACATCCTGCTTAACGTACAGTAGCCTCAAGATGTAGAATTGGACAGTTTAAAATGGGTGTCGGATTTACTTCAAAACAATTTTCACTCAGAATTTGCTAGTTAGTTTGACAAATAATTTGGAAGAAATGGCAAGTGACACATTAAATGTTTAAATAAAAATACTGAAATAGCATTTTCTTGTAAAACACACTGAAATAATCTTTATGTTTACAACTTTTTAATGTTTACAACTTTAAATGACAGTGTAATTCACTTTTACTGTACATTATAATACACTACCGTACACATTTGGTAAGAAACTCTATTATTTTTATTTTTTAAAGACACCAAAAGTGACGTGAATAATTGCATGACGTTACTTGCTCTAGATTACTCGCGGAGTGTTTTTCGTGTCACTTGGTAATCGAGTAATCGGTTGATTATTCTGGCGATTAATCGAGTATTCGGTCGGTTACTGATGATTAATCGAGTAATCGAATAACTTATTTTACCTTTTTAGTAGGGATGCACGATATTTATCGGACAGATAAATTATCGACCGATATGGGTAAAAATGACGTCATTTTTATTGCTCCGATAAATAAATGAAACCCGATCCGATAAAGTACTCTTGCTGGTAAATCAGTCAATCAGTCTGGTTTATCTGAGATTCATCTGCTTTCCGAGTGCAAGTGACTGCAGCTGTAAACTGCAGTGACTCTCAGCCTTTGTCGCGTTTAATACGTCATCATCTGTGTCGTCATCATCGCCTTCGCAGGTCTGGAAGTTTTTCACGGTGACAGAGGAGGACAATGCTACTGCTATTTGCAACACATGTTTAGTAAGGATTCCGAGAGGAGGTGAAAAGCTGTTAAGTTTTAACAATCTTATATCTCACTTCAGAGGTCGTCATCGCGGTGAATCTGTTTTAGGGGCCGTTCACATGTCGCGCCTAAAAATGCATGGAAAACGCTGAAGCGCCGCCTTCTCTTTCTTTCAAAGTCTTTGCCAAACCGCTCTGTAGTTTGAGCTCCAGTGACGGCTGCCGTTGCTAAGCAACCATGACCTGCGCTCTCCATAAGAATGGAGAATACAAAATCTAAGATAAACTAATTTATTATAAAAATATGAATGTATTGGTTATCGGTATCGGCATCGGCCAAAAGAAGGACTTAATTATCGGCTATCGGTATCGGTTAGAATTTTTCATATTGTGCATCCCTACTTTTTAGGTAATAAATACAGACATGTCAACACTGATAACCTGGTGGTTAGTGCGCCGACATATAGCGCAACTGTGCTCACGGCGACCCGAGTTCGATTCCCACCTCGAGGTCCTTTGCCAATCCTGCTCCCCTCTGTCTGCCCATAGATTTACTGTACTGTCTGTGGACATTAAAACTCGGAGTGAGGGTTTAAGCTTTTATTTTAAAATTTTGATTAACAGTTAGCATACTGAGAAAGATACTGATGTATTCTCCTGTGTTTGCATAGGTTTATAAATAATTTACCTTACAAATCTGATGAAATGGCACACATTGCGCTCCCAGATGAATATTATAATTAACCTAAACTTACAACAATATGCAGAGATGGAGTCTGAGACGCTCCACACATGTAAGTAATAACAGTTTGTGTGGAGCAGCATTTACTGTGAACGGAGCCGCTCTGGAGATGCATATATGTAACCTACACGCATGTAAACAATTAAAGCGTATATATTAAACAAGTATTGCATATATTAATTTAACGGAATCATAGCGTTTGTGAAATTACAATAGCATTATGCTTTATTATGATTTTAAATGGGTTTAATATTTAATGCAGACTTGGGAAATTCTCTAATATTGTGTTTCATGGATTCACGTCCATTGTATGTGTCACTTCCGGTATTTTCCCAGTTACTCGCCACGTGCAAAATACAATCGAGGATTTTTTTTAAATCAAGTACTCGAATTGAACCGTGAAATCATGACAGCTCTAATAACAAAACTCCTCGTTTTTCTGATACAACAGAAGCTCTTCGCTGACTGGCTCGCGCAACAGCGCTTCATGCAAATTCCAGAGCTGATTTTTTTTTTTTCCGCAGAAGACAAGATTAAGGCGAATCACACATTTGCAGGAATCGCATTTTCCAATTTGCATCAATCACATCTTTGCATTAAACATCTATGCAATCTACTCACGCAAAATATTAAATTCGCATTTGGTGTGAAGTATCTCACCAAGGCTGCATTTATTTGATTAAAAAACTAAAAAAAACAATCATATTGTGAAACATTATTACAATTTCAAATAACTGATTTTTGTGTTAATATATTGCAAAATGTAATTTACTCCTGTGATGGCAAAGGCTGAATTTTCAGCACCCTTACTCTCAGCATCATTACAGTCTCCAGTGTCACATGATTCTTCGGAAATATATTAGAATAGCAGAAAAACATCAGAAAAACAAAAAAGTATGAGCAACTTTCCGTAATTTACACAACTTTACATGACGACAACCTGAGGTTTCTGTCATACCATTGTTTGCCAATATTATTGACACATGACACTTGAGTGACTTCTGAGCTACCATGTGCCACCTCAAATGCTCGCTGGCATTAAAAAGCAGAAGCGACCTGAGCCCGTGGTTGCAGTCCGTAACACGTACTAGCTTCCTCTGTGACTCAATACAACAGCCCCTCTCCTGGCAGCTCATGGGGGATTAAAGGTCATGACCCCTGGAGAAAACAGGGCAAATGTGAACTGTAACTGTTACAGCTAGAAGAAGTCTGAGCTGGTGACTGATTTTATTAAGTTAGGAAGTGTTCTCCAAGACTAAAGTGGCCTTTTACCAGATCCATCAATTTGGAACAACACTAACAGTCTTTCAACTTCCTGCTGGGAAACTCCAATGGGAATTGAGAAACAGTGTAGTGATTCTAGCAATAACTGAAGGGATAGTTCACCCAAAAATGAGAATTCTGTCATTAATTACTCAGCTCCATGTTGTTCCAAACCCGTAAGACCTTCGTTCATCTTCAGAACACAAATTAAGGCATTTTTGATGAAATCGGAGAGCTTTCTGACCCTGCGTAGACAGCAACGTAACTACCATATTCAAGGCCCAGAAAGGTAGTAAGGACATCATTAAAATAGTCCATGTGACATCAGTGGTTCAACCTCAATTTTATCAAGCTATGAGAATACTTTTTGTGCTCAAAGAAAACATTATTCAACAATGTATTGCTGTCTTCGACACATGTTCACGAAAGTATCAATTAGAACTATCCCTTTAAGTGTACTAGTTCTGAAGCTTTATGGTATATGTGACCCTGGACCACAAAACCAGTCATAAGGTTAAATTTTACAAAACTGAGCTGTATATATAATATGAAAGCTCAGTAAATAAGCTTTCTATTGATGTATAGTTTGTTAGGATAGGACAATATTTGGCTGAGATACATCTATTAGAAAATCTGGAATCTGAGGGTGCAAAAAAATCAAAATCCTGAGAAAATCACCTTTAAAGTTGTCCACATTAGGATCTTAACTATGCATATTACTAATCAAAAATTACATTTTGATACATTTACAGTAGGAACTTTACAAAAAATCTTCATGGAACATGATCTTTACTTAATTTCCTAATGATTTTTGACATAAAAGAAAAATCAATAATTTTGACCCATGCAATGTATTTTTGGCTATTGCTACAAACATACCCCAGCGACTTAAGACTGGTTTTGTGCTCCAGGGTCACATATGTGATTAACATGTGAAGGGAGTTGAAATTCAGTTTAGCCGATGACATTAGAAGTAAACCGTTTCACATTTCTTGGTTAAAAGCAAAAACAAGGACTTAAGATGTAGAAAACCCAGTGAAAGGATCAGAAAAGCATTAGTGGTCTACGAAAGTAAGAGTTCAAAATAGAGGGAGCTGCCTCAGAGAAACAATGAGAAGAGGAAGTGGTTTTATTGAAGAGCAACCGCAGCAGAGCAGCGGCCCACCAAGAACTGGCTCCGTTTTGGTCTTAAATCACTGCAAACACACATTACGGCCATTTAAAGCAACACAGAGCTGTATTTGTAGCTTCTCTTTCTCTCTGTCACATGACTGAACTATCACATTTGTTTAGAGGTCACAGCATGAGGCTGAGCAGAAACGCTCACGCTGCAAACTCACCCAAACTGGGTGACATCAGTTCGCTTTTCAGTCTCAAACCAAATTTAAAAAGTTTAAGAGTGTCTTTATTAGTTAGGATTCAAAGATTTCTTTGAACAGAATACAACAGAGGCTTTAACATGAGTTCATGCCATGTCGCAATTACTGTAATTACTAGATGACAACCTAGACGTTCTACTCTGAGCTGGAGTAATCAATAGACAAAGCTGTTATTGATAAAAATTGAAAGTTTATTCAGCTTTTTATAGCAGGCATGAGTTATCCAAGTCAGTGCAAGCCACATTAAACTCAAGGGTAATTTTTAGATTACCCTTGATTTACTCACACTTAAGCCATCCTTGGTGCATGACTTTCTTCTTTCAGAAGAATATAATTGGAGTTATATATAAAAAAAAAGTCCTGGCTCTTCCAAGCTTTATAATAGCAGTGAATGGCTGTTGAGATTTTGAAGTCCAATAAAGGTGCATCCATCCATCATAAAAAGTACTCCACACAGCTCCGTGGGTTAAAAAAGCCTTCTAAAGCAAATCTATGCGTTTTTGTAAGACACTTTACATATTTAACCCTTTATAAACCGGCCTAGAGGGTGAGAATATGCTAGTCTTGTGAGAACCAAGTTTTGTTTACAGCAAAGGAAAGTCTCCTCTTGCCTTGTATCCTCTGACATTTTTCTGTACAAAATCTCATTATGTACTTCTAAATCATGACCAGTGTTTTGTTTTGATCTCTCCACTGTGCTTTTGTGTTTCTAAGATAGAAATTAGATTTTATAAAGTTTTAAGTATGAATATTTTCTCTTCAGAAGAACACTTTTATTAGCCAAACACGGCTTTATGCATAATAGTATACTTCCACTATATCTACATCTTACAAGGGCCAAACGAGTTTTAGCACTTGATTTTCCATTTCCAGTGAACCAGAAATAAAACAAGTGCAATGAAAGAACCATTAGTTTCAAATTCTAACATCGCCATATTGAGGGGCAATATATACATTTTGGCACTCGAGATCCAGTAGGTAGGGATGTAATGATATCAAAATCTCATGATACGATAATCTTGTGATATTAAGTCCACGATACAGTGTTTATTGCAATATTTTAAAAGAAAGACAAACAATGAAAATTTTGTACATTTTAAAGTTTAATTATTCTATCTAATGCACCAACCCATGTTCTTAACTAAGCAAACAAGTTAGAAAAAAGTCATTGAATTGACTTGTACTTCAACTTTAAAGAGGACTCAACCCTCTTTTTATTTGTGGTATACTTTCTCAGTCTAAATTACATTCACACTGGTGTTTTAGGAAGCCGAACAACGACAGTAATAGGCATATATTGTAAAAGAATTGCACTGCAAAGTAAATGAAAATGAGTACTTCATAAGTATATTATTTTTGCTTTACACTACAGTAGGGAAATTGCAATACTTTTATTTTGACAGAAACGGCAGTAGAGATTTTATTTTGACAGAAAACTCCAGCTTTACTGAAAACGCGCCTCACTACAAATCTAGTGCAATGCTGTAATCATCTGCAACGAAAATAAAGCATAACTGGTGGCCGCTGCATTCCCAAACACGTGCTAAACTCACAGCAGATGCAATAAACGAGTTCACTGCATTCACTGTGAACTGAGCTGTTCTGAGGCACAGAAAATACCAGATCATGAGCTGATGGCCTGAACGAAGTACACGCTTCGAAGACAACTTTAAAGACCTTTTATGTTAGAATAAAAAATTTAAATATCTTTTAAAAACTACACTTTTTGCCCAGGAGACCTATAGTTTGATATCTTCATGTGACCACGATAATATCGCAATATCGCAATATCACAATATCAATAATGTAGATTTTGCAAGGTTGTCTGCACATTAAGGCATTTTCACCTGTGATTTAATTAGAATACTACTGTTTAAAAGGATACATAAAGATGTGATCACATTAGCAAATTTTTTGGGACAAAGAAGGCTATTCATTGAGCACCACTAACTTAGAGGTAATTTCCAAACTTAACAGCTTTATATTGGTCAACATGGTGAATTGTCATGTTGAAAGTTTAACTAACTTAAATCTAATGCGGTATCCATCTGGGAAATTCCCACACCTCACACATCCCTCATGAGAAATTCCCGATCACACAGATTTATATTAAGACGGCTGCATTTCTCCTGGAGAATTTGGCTGTACAAAGGTAAATGTGATCTCACCTTAAAACAGGAAATAATTCACTTCCCAATCTATAGCTTTGTTTATTTAACATTATATGTAACCACCGACATTTGTCATAAATCAAATATGTTTGAGGAGGTATGGTTGGAATCACTAGGAGAACCCATGTGGTCAGCAGCTAACAGGGTCATGCTAACTATCTAAACCCTGACCCTTGGATTCTACTAAGAAAATGTCTCAGTATACGGTGTATTCTGCACATACTAGCATTCTGTTCCAAACATAGCCTACAATGATCACAGCACACCAACACAGTGACCGAGAATCAATCCTTGTAAGACTGGAACCTGGAGCTTTTTGGAAAGCGGCCCAGATCCACTAGGCTACACCACCTCCATCCCTTTTCAAAAAGACATAGCCGCTTGTTTTCTAAAAGAAGTATCAAAACCAACAGGCTTGAGATCACTAGCACTGCGCACCCCCAACCTGGCATCAAGCGTGAGAAACTCAGGGATCTCCTGAGGGCAAGAAACTTAACCCGGCAGAGGGGGAGGGAGAGAGAGAGAGAATGTGCACTGATGTTTGGCTTTATATATAAATATATGAGTCAAACTATAGTCTATGGAGGTGGGAGGAGCTCTGCAGGAAGACGTGCAACTAAATAAACTACTGGAGATATGAGTAAGCTGCTCTGTGTTATTAAAGACAAGAGGAAAACTCCCTCACACACACACACACACACACACACATACACACACAAACAGAATGAATGTCTGTCTGCTTGTCTGTTTTTAGATCTAAATCTTGCTTTCCTCTAACTTTATCCAGATGCCATGGCAGACTGGCCATGAATCATGTGACTTATCACTCCCTCCCTCTGCTGACTTCTCGTTTCTGTCTCTCTTGCTGTCTTTCTAGCTTTCAAGCAGTCTTTGTCGCTTGATCAAGATCTCTTGCTCTCCTTTCATCTCTGCTGTTCGGTGAGCATTGATAGACCAAGGCTAGCCCAAGAAGTGTGTGTTTGTGTGATTTGAGAAGTGACACAAAATATAGTACATCTTCAAAAGTGATGGAAACTTTCTAGAGTTTGAATTAAAATACAAACACGTCAAAATATGTCTTTAAGGATGTAGTAATTGTAGCCTAATTTAGGCTCACTTAAAGAAGTTCACTTCTAGAACAAAAATTGACAGATCATTTACTCACCCCCCTTGTCTTTCTTTCTTCAGTCGAGAAGAAATTATGTTTCTTGAGGAAAACATGAGTTTGAACTTTTAAAATGCAGTTTCAATGCAGGGCTCTAAACATAAATGTACAATTCATATACTTTTTAACCTCAAATGCTCGTCTTGTCTAGCTCTCTGGTTCAAGACAGTTAGGGTATGTCGAAAAACTCCCATCTAATGTTCTTCTCCAACTTCAAAATTGTCCTATATCGCTGTTTTGCCTTTTTTTGTAAAGGGAGTTTGATCTTCTTTGCATGTTCACTTTGTAAACACTGGGTCGGTATACTTCTGCAGCGATGGAGGATGATTTTGAAGTTGAAGAAGAAAATGAGATTGGAATTTTTTGACCTTCCCTAACTGTACTGAACTGGAGTTCATGCAGAGCTAGACAAGATGAATATTTGAGGTTAAAAAGGAAATAAATTGTCAATTTATTTAGAAAATGACCAATCGTTTCGCTAGATAAGACCCTTCTTCCTCGGCTGGGGTCGTTTAGAGCTCTTTGAAGCTGCATTTAAACTGCATTTTGGAAGTTCAAACTCGGGGGCACCATAGATATCCATTATATGGAGAAAAATCCTAAAATGTTTTCCTCAAAAAACATAATGAAAAGAAAGAAAGAAAGACATGAACATCTTGGATGACAAGGGGGTGAGTAAATTATCTGGAAATTTTTGTTCTGGAAGTGAACTCCTTTAAAATAAGTTTAAGGGAGGTTTGTGTATGTGTGTGTGGAATAGGAAAGGAAAGTAGGAAAGAGGAAAAGAAAGACAATAAGGACAGGATGACAAAGCAAAGGAGACCAGACAGGATGCGAGGAGAGGAGAAAAAAGAGGCGAGAGGTGAGGACGAAACAACTCCAGCAATAACCAGAATACTTCTCCCAAGTATTAAACACAAAAAGCTTTGTCAGTGAAGAAGATAACACACAAATAATGCTAAACATCAGAGGGTTTGCTGATATATGGGTTTAACCAGGACCAGAAGGCGTCCATGGACATGTTTTACATTTTCTGCCATGATTTTGAAGGGAAAATCTGTGGAATGGAGTTAAAATGTAGTAAAGTGCAGTAGAGTGAGCTGGAAGTGCTTCACTCTTATTGGTAGCTTTATGAAATTATCCAAAACATTAAAAAAAAAATAAAAAAATAGCCAAAAGTGAAAATTCTGTAATCATTTACTCTCCCTCATGTTGTTGCAATCGTGTATGGGTTTCTTTGTTCTGCAGAACGCAAAAGAACACATTTTGAAGAATTCCAGTAACCAAACAGCTCTGGTGGTGAATGGGTGTTGAGATTTTGAAGCCCATTGAAGTGCATCCATCATTATAAAAAGTACTCCACACGACTCTGAGGGCTAATAAAGGCCTTCGAATGCAAATCAATGTGCTTGTGTAAGAAAAATATCCACATTTAAAACTTCATACTGTGGTACGCGTGTTCGAGAGAGCATTCGAAGAACATTTTTCTTTACAAATCTTTGCTTTTTACTTCTAATTTGTGACCAGTGTTTTGTTCTGCTCTCTACTCTGCACTTCCGTGTTCATTTGTTCATTCTAAATAAGTTTTAAATACGGATATTTTTCTTACACAAACGCATTGGTTCACTTCAGAAGGCCTTTATTAACCCCCTAGAGCCGTGTGGAGCACTTTTTATGATGGATGGATGCACTTTATTACACTTCAAAATCTCAACAGCTATTCTCTGCCATAATAAAGCTTGAAAGAGCCATTTTTTTATATATAAATCTGATTGTATTCATTTGAAACAAGAAAGTCATACACCTAGAATGGTTTGCGGGTGAGTAAATCATGGAGTAATTTTCATTTTTGGGTGAACTATGCCTTTAAATGTTCTTAAAGAGAACCCAAATGTGACCTTGGACCACAAAACCAGTCGCTGGGGTATATTTGTAGCAATAGCCAAAAATACATTGCATGGGTCAAAATTTTTGATTTTTCTTTTATGCCAAAAACCATTAGGAAATTAAGTAAAGATCATGTTCCATGAAGATTTTTTTGTAAAATTCCTACTGTAAATATATCAAAATGTAATTTTTGATTTGTAAAATGCATTGTTAAGAACCTAATTTGGACAACTTTAGATGTTTAGATGATTTTCTCAGTATTTTGATTTTTTCGCACCCTCAGATTCCTGATTTTCAAATAGATGTATCTCAGCCAAATATTGTTCTATCCTACCAAACTATGCATCAATAGAAAGCTTATTTATTGAGCTTTCATATGATGTATAAATCTCAGTTTTGTAAAATTTTACCTTATGACTGGTTTTGTGGTCCAGGGTCACATATGGTTTTTCTATTAAATCAACACGACTCCATTTTGACTCCAACCTTTTTTCAAGAGTGGATCTGGATACATCAGTTCAATATTTTATCATTACATCACAGTAACCAAAATGAACAAAGCACATCAAAATGCTCTTCAATCCACTAACACGCACATGAACCACCACAAAAACACCGCAAACACAAACAGCAATGAAAGAAAAAGGCCAGTTACCAGAATGTCCATCATGGCTTGGCGGAGGGCAGCCTACTAGTCTTAAAATCCTCAATGATGTTAAATGCCTGGACACATGCATGTCATCCCCCCGCAGGCCGCGGACCTCTCCTTCACACACAAACACATATAGCACAGGCCGGATTGCACAGGAACACACAAACAGGGCAACAGTAAGACACACACAGACACACAAATAGAGAGAGAAAACGGTGAGGGAGAAAAAGAGAAACAGACTTTATATTAGTCACATCAAGCAAATGCTCACAATTAAATGTATGACTTTGGGTTTTATTAATTAGGCTAATTTAGTCAGGCATGTTAAGTTTAATAATCTACTAAAAAGAGCATATGGTAGCAGAATGTAAAACGTTAATGATTGTTAAGGGTTGTATCAGCGATTCTAGGCTGAAACATAAAGTGTCACATTCAGCTGACCTTTCTTGATTGGTTGGAACACTGTTTGTTTTGCTGTGGAAAGGTTGGTAGCACCGATTGTTTTTTGGCATATCTCGGACCCTAGGCTGACCACAGAGACGCGTTTTTTTTTACAGCCAATTTATGGGGCAGGCAGCGAGCGGATCGTGAAGAAAGCTCAGCTGAATTTGACACTTTATGTTTCAGGCTTGAAATCGCTGATACAACCTTTAAGGGAGGGATTCGAATAAAACATTTTCAACTAAGTATTTTCAAGGCAAGTAATACCCTGGAAGGATGGCCAGTCAAGCATAGGGATATTAAATTATAAATGCATAAATCATGGTAAATTCACCTTACAAAACACTCAAACTTACAACATATTTCACAGTGTGTCCTAACCAAACATGATGCAATGATGCAACAAGGTTAGACTTGTCTCTCATTGGTCCAAACCCTCCTCCACATTTACAGTGCTGTTCAAAAGTTTGGAGTTGGTAAGGTTTTTACATGCTTTTGAAAGCTCTTATCCTCACCAAGGCTGAATTTATTAAAAGAAGAAGTTCACTTCCGGAACAAAAATGTACAGATAATGTACTCACCCCCTTGTCATCCAAGATGTTCATGTCTTTCTTTCTTCAGTCGTAAAGAAATTATGTTTTATGCAGAAAACATTTTAGGATTTTTCTCCATATAGTGGACTTCTATGGTGCCCCGAGTTTGAATTTCCAAAATGCCGTTTAAATGCAGCTTCAAACGATCCCAAAATGTGGTTGTAAACAATCCCAGCCAAGGAAGAAGGGTCTTATCTAGCAAAACGATTACAATTTATATACTTTTTAACCTCAAATGCTCGTCTTGTCTCTCTGCATTGTGCATAAGTAGTATGTACATCTCTGGTTTAAAACAGTTATTGAGTCTCATTTTCTCCCTCAACTTAAAAAATCACTTTAAAATCATCCTACATGGCTGCAGAAGTACCAACCCAGTGTTTGCAAAGATCAAACACCCTTTACAAAAAAGGTAAAACAGCGATGTAGTTCAGGCAGAGCAAGACAAGACGAGGTTTAAGGTTAAAAAGTAGTTTTTTTTTTTTGTTTTTTTTAATAACCAATTGTTTCGCTAGATAAGACCCTTCTTCCTCAGCTCAGATTGTTTACAGCCACATTTGGGATTGTTTGAATCTGCATTTAAACTGCATTTTGGAAGTTCAAGCTCGGGGCACCATAGAAGTCCACTATATGGAGAAAAAACCTAAAATGTTTCCCTTAAAAAAAAAAACATAATTTCTTTACGACTGAAGAAAGAAAGACATGAACATCTTGGATAACAAGGGTTTTTGTTCTGAAAGTGAACTTCTCCATTAATCAAATAAAATCAAACCAGTACTACTTCTAAATACTATTACAATTTGAAATACCTGTTTTCTATTTGAGTGTGTTTTAAAATGTAGTTGATTCCTGTGACGTGAAACTGATTTGTCAGCATCATTAGTTCAGTCTTCAGTCACGATCCTTCAGAATTCATTCTAATATACTGATTTGCTGCTCAAGAAACATTTTGTATTAATACCAATATTTAAAACAGTCATATTCAGGATTCTTTTTTAAATTTTTAACATTTTTAATTCAATCTTTTAACATTAAATGACTTTTTGTCACTCTGGATCAATGAATTTGTCCTTAAAGGAGTAATCGTAAGGAAATTATGTTTTTGAGTAAAACATTTCAGGATTTCTCTCCATATAATGGACTTCTATGGTGCCCCTGAGTTTGAACTTCCAAAATGCAACTTCAAAAGGCTCTAAACGATCACAGCCGAGAAAAGAATGGTCTTATCTAGCAAAACGATGTTATTTTCTAAAAAACAAAATTACAATTTCTATACATTTTAACCTCAAATGCTCGTCTTGTCTAGCTCTGTGTACTCTGAGTAGAAATTAAAAAGTATATAAATTGTAAATGTTTTAAGAAAATAACCTATTGTTCCGCTACACTGTAAAACGTTTTCACCAGATCCAACTTAAAAACTTAAGTTTAGCAGCTGCCTTAAAATTTTAAGTTAAATCAACTTAAAACTACAAGTTATTTTAACTCATTACAATAAAATGAGTTAATTTTACTTGTGAGTTGAAATGACTTAATTTGATTTAACTTAAAATTTTAAGGCAGCTGCTAAACTTTAGTTTTTTTGGTTTGAACTGGTGAGAACTTTTTACAGCGTAGATAAGACCCTTCTTCCTGGGCTGGGATCATTTAGAGCCCTTTGAAGCTGCATTTAAACTGAATTTAGGAAGTTCAAACTCAGGGGCACCATAGATGTCATTATATGGAGAGAAATCCTGAAAAAAAAAAAAAAAAAAAAAAACATAATTTCTTTGTGACTGAAGAAAGAAAGAAGGGGTGAGTACATTATCTGTACATTTTTGTTCTGAAAGTGACTACTACTCTAATGAATATTAATATTAATTTCTTCAAAAAAAAAAGTATATTAAACATCAAAAATATTCAAATTTGTTTTGACTGTGTCACGTCACGTCCTCATGTTCATTGTGGACAAACAAAGTATTTCTTACAGCTTTCCATACACAAAATAAGGGCTTGGAATGTTCCCACATTTCTGGCCAGTGAACTTCCATGATCTTTCAGAAATGTTAAAATCATATTATAGAGACTGCCCTCAAAAAGATGAAAGAACTGAACAACATGAGTAAAAAATATATAATGACTAAAGAACTTTTCAATGACTTTTTAACGATTCTATTAATTTCCGTGACATTTCCAGGCCACTTTTTTGAAATTGGTATTTCCAGGTTGTCCAGGACCGTGGGAATGAAGTACAGTCTATTCAGTAGGTTGTGTCTTAATGTCATAGGTCACATCTGATTTTCACTACCAACATTTTCTGGAGTTTCTATATTTGAAAAGCTCTCAGCTTTTCTTGGCTGATCTATTTACATCCATGTACACATTAGCTTTGTTTTCATTCACATCGAATCAAATATCACCTAATCTTCCGCTCCATACTGTAGAGAAAATATAATTTAAATGACATGAAATCTACTCCGCTAAACCTCAAAGTCTAGGTTGTTGTCTAATACATTTTGAGGACTTAACCAATATCATGCATTAATAAATCACCATATATCACTTGTCTAAACTTGTCTAAAGCATAAAATAAAGATCTGCCAAGAATCGCCCAGAAATCAGCCCCAGATGTTTAGCCAGCTGCCATGATGATTTTAGCTCACAGAGGTCAATCAGTCCATGACCCAATGAGCAACTGGCATCCTAAATATGTCCGAACACTGTAGTTATATTAATATTTATCATATTAAATTAACATTCATGTTAATGCCTGTAGTATCACTTCTACAACCACTACTGCTTTTATAAGGAGGACAAATATAAATGTTACTTCCCTCTATACTCTCGTTAAAACAATGAGCTTTTAACACCACTATAGAGCAGGTAGACTGATACTTACATGGCTGCAGGTTTTGTGTGGTAGATAAATATCTCTGGACTGTCAACTAACCTCTACTAGGTCTTCTGAAGAGGGGTTTGTGACTACGTAGGGAACTAAAGGCACTGCTGAGTCTGCTATGGCCAAAATCTCTTACTTCCCTTTTGACTCGTGAAGGAGAGAGGAGGAAGGGGAGCTACACATGAAAAGAGGAAACGGTCAACAGAAGACTGTGGAAGAAAAGCGGACATTGGCGAGGACATGCGTAAGAAAAAGCAGAGACGGAAGGCAAAAACATGAGCGATCAAAGTAGGAGGGAGAGGTCTCTGTTAGCCAGCCTCTCTACGGACACAATGTGATGTTTCAGTGATGTGTATATTATGAAACGGCATTCGGAAATGTGAAAATGGCGTAACCAAAGAGTTAACTGTTTGGCCCAAAATGAATATTCTGTCATCATTTATGTCCTTCCAAACCTGACTTTCTTTCCTCTTTGGAGGATAAAAAAGACATTTTGAAGACTGCGCTGGTTGCTCTTTTCCATGCATTTACAGTCGTGGCCAACAGTTTTGAGAATGACACAAATATTCGTTTTCACAAAGTTTGCTGCTCAACTGCTTTTAGATCTTTGTTTCAGTTGGTTCTGTGATGTACTGAAATATAATTACAAGCACTTCATATGTTTCAAAGGCTTTTATCTACAATTACATGACATTTATGCAAAGAGTCAGTATTTGCAGTGTTGGCCCTTCTTTTTCAGGACCTCTGCAATTGGACTGGGCATGCTCTCAATCAACTTCTGGGCCAAATCCTGACTGATAGCAACCCATTCTTTCATAATCACTTCTTGGAGTTTGTCAGAATTAGTGGGTTTTTGTTTGTCCACCCGCCTCTTGAGGATTGACCACAAGTTCTCAATGGGATTAAGATCTGGGGAGTTTCCAGGCCATCGACCCAAAATGTCAACGTTTTGGTCCCCGAGCCACTTAGTTATCACTTTTGCCTTATGGCACGGTGCTCCATCGTGCTGGAAAATGCATTGTTCTTCACCAAACTGTTGTTGGATTGTTGGAAGAAGTTGCTGTTGGAGGGTGTTTTGGTTCCATTCTTTATTCATGGCTGTGTTTTTGGGCAAAATTGTGAGTGAGCCCACTTCCTTGGATGAGAAGCAACCCCACACATGAATGGTCTCAGGATGCTTTACTGTTGGCATGACACAGGACTGATGGTAGCGCTCACCTTTTCTTCTCCGGACAAGCTTTTTTCCAGATGCCCCAAACAATCGGAAAGAGGCTTCGTCAGAGAATATGACTTTGCCCCAGTCCTCAGCAGTCCATTCGCCATACTTTTTGCAGAAGATCAATCTGTCCCTTATGTTTTTTTTGGAGAGAAGTGGCTTCTTTGCTGCCCTTCTTGACACCAGGCCATCTTCCAAAAGTCTTGGCCTCACTGTGCGTCAGATGCGCTCACACCTGCCTGCTGCCATTCCTGAGCAAGCTCTGCACTGGTTTCACTCCGATCCCGCAGCTCAATCCTCTTTAGGAGACCATCCTGGCGCTTGCTGGACTTTCTTGGACGTCCTGAAGCCTTCTTAACAATGCAGTGGAAAGTTTTTTTTCGGGATTAAGTTAATTTTCATGGCAAAGAAGGACTATGCAATTCATCTGATCACTCTTCATAACATTCTGGAGTATATGCAAATTGCTATCATAAAAACTTAAGCAGCAACTTTTCCCATTTCCAATATTTATGTAATTCTCAAAACTTTTGGCCACGACTGTACAAAGAATGGAGAACAGAGCCGTCAAGTTTCGAAAACAGCACAAATGCACCATAAACATTTAAATCAAAAGTGGTTCATACAACTCCACTCATGAATTTATTGTACGAAGACATATAATCGAATAAGAGGAACAGACTGTTTTTTTCTTTTTCTTTTTTTGCTTTGTACATTTTTAATTTTTTTTTATACATACTGTACCATAAATTAAAATTTAATAAAAAATGTTTAATTTTTCAATTTTTTCCCCATGACTTTTTGGACAATTTCAAGACAAACTTTGCTGTCATCCATTCAAAACTGCTGAAAATTATACCATTTTATATTTCATTTTATATATCTCCCCTATTGCAATGCTCAACTGTTTTTTTTTTTTTTTTTTTTAAGATAAAAACATATCTGTGGTTTTTTGATGCCGTTTACTAAAACAGACACTTGTGTAATTATGCCAGAGGTATTTATTAACATTTCTATGCTTTTTTTTATTTATAAAAGTTGTATTTTATTGAATCATGCTTGAGACAGTCACACCATAAAACAATTTTGACAATTGAATAAGATTTTATAACAACAGGTCCACGTAGGACAAAGAAAACTATTTACTGCATTTTAAATAATGACAATATTAATTATATAATTTTTTTTCTTGAGGGACAGTAAAAATGCCATGTCACGTCAACAACCCACATGCCAAATATCTCGATAATGCTGCAAAATATACATGAAAGGTCTAGAAAAAGCAAAATGATCTTACCCCATTAGCAGATTATTTTGCTTGTTTCAAGCAAAAACGCACTTAATTTTGACTTGTTTTTTACTGAAAACAAGAAAATAATTTTTACTTGTCAAGAAAATCCTTCTTGATTAAAGAATTTTTAGATACTTTGGCTGGAAACAAGACGAAAAATCTAAGTAAGAAAAGCATTTTTTGCAATGTACTACATTACTACAATATTACAGAAAATTAACTGATTTGTATATAAACACCGCAAACACTGCACTTGATGACGTTTTTTATAATAATAAAGTTGCAACTGCATAATTATATTTCTACTCCAATTCATTTTTTGAAATATAAACATTTAAATGGTGACTATTATAAAAACTTGACGGATTTATTCAAACATAAATTAATTCATATTTTTATAATGAATATGTTATATGGTGCACAAATTTAGCTAAATACTCCTCCCTAGGGTTAATTTTTCTAGCTGATGAGTTTATGGTCACCAAATATTTTTCTGAGGTAAATGTGACTTTATGTGACAATGCTGTTAGCTGTTACATTGACGTCTTTCCGCAGTTAAATCAAAAGTACTAAAGCACAAAGCTTATTACGATTAACAGGATGGGATGTGCACTTAAAATGTTCCTTTCGTTTACTGAAAACAGGCTAGACTAATCGATTCTTGGGATTTAAGATATGATACAGTTTTGTAAAAATGAGAATCGATTAAAATGTTTTACAGTCAAGTGTAATTTTTCCCTCAGTCAGCTGTTAATTTGAGAATCACTGCAAATGAATCAATAAGTCAGTGAGTTGATTTGAATTCTAAAACTGATTCAGATTCATTGAAATGATCTGACTGATTAACGATGAACGTGTGAGGAAGAACAGAGTACGATTTTCAGTGAGTAATGACTCATTTCAATATATTTCTCACGCAAAGAAATCAAGACTTTAGGCGGCTTGGAATATTACAAACAATGTGTATGCGCCACTTTTTATTTACTGGTGAGTAAATAATGTTGCGAGACATGATGGATTGGAACGTAGAGTGTGAAAGTAAATTCATATGTAAATTTAGCGTAAAGAGAGAAATAGAAACAGGAAGTACAGAGGAAAGTGACAGACAGAGAAGAGTGAAAGAAATGAGAATTGTGAAAGAGAGAGAAGACAAGAGGAGGAAAGAGTAGTGTGATGAAAGAAAGAGAGAGAGAAATGGCTCCAGAATGACACAAGCGACTCACGGTTCCTCCTTAAAATCCGTTTTTCTTACAGCGACACCAGGCTAATCTGTTGTGGACTTGCACTCCAGCCTTTCCCATCAAAGCAAAACACAAAACAACAATGGCGCAATAATTTCTTGCTCACACAAGTTGTTTATGTGCGCACTTGAATTCGTAGGTTGTAAACTGAAGGGCCACGACCCAAAAATGAGCTCTGTTCTGACAGGGTTACAGGGGTATAAACAATGCTAAATATAAAATAAATGTTTTGTAACAGCATACGCTTGATTACGGGAATATAATTGGATGTGTTTGTTGTCAAGAGCCCCGCATTCAATCCAACTTGATAGCATTTTGGCCCATTTTCAGTTTTCCCATTTTTTAGAGTGCTTGACATGACCTCATCCATGAAAACCATGAACAAAACTATGCATGATGTGTGTCTCTATCAGGGATGGGTCCTGATTCAACTCCTGACTGAAATTTTGTTAAGCTATTCGAATGTTTGTTTCACAGACGTTCTTTTGGCTTCGCTACAAATTGACGTCACTTTCCCGGCATCAAGTTTTACTCCTGCATATAATGTGAATACAATGCCTCTCGGAATTATTTTGACAAGCAAGACATTCATGTCGAGGCTTGGTTTTCCCGGGCAATGGCATCGGCATTGCGTTTCATCATGAAACAAGCAGCATCATGAAAAACAATCTTTTCCTTAAACCTTTAAAGGAATAGTTCACTCAAAAATGAAAATCCTGTCATTAATTACTCGCCCTTGTGTCGTTCCAAGACCGTAAGACCTTCGTTCATCCTTGGAACAGAAATTAAGACGTTTTGATGAAATCTGAGAGCTTTCTGACCCTGCATAGGCAGCAACACAATTATCACGCTCAAGGCCCAGAAAGGTAGCAAGGACATAGTCCATGTGACATCAGTGGTTTAACCATATTTTATGAAGCTATGAGCTTTTTTGTGAGCAAAGAAAACAAAAATAATGACTTTATTCTACAATTTCTTCTCTTTATTGTGTACTCTTGTGAACATGCAGCAGAGCCTGACACAGAAGGGAAGAAATTAGGGCTGTGCAATTAATCGAAACTCAGTTTCGATTTCGATTTCTGCTTCAAACGATCATGAAAATGCAGTAATCGAGATTAAATGATTATTGCACCCTTTCCAGTGGTGCGTTTTTGCTCCTCCATAAAAGCCTAATTTCACATGCAAATCAGCAAAATCATGTAACGTGACTTTCATATAATGGGACGTTCTTGATTTATTAATGTTTCTTTGATGTTGTGTTTTTAATAGTGCGTAAGAAAGCTTGTGCTGTTCTGTGTATGCGCTCAGAGACGGAGCAGAATACAGACATGTAAAGCTCAAGGTGCGCACCTAAACGGTCAAATACATGCAAAAGTATGTCAAAATGAGGCGCTTGGTGATTATTCATGTAACCCTAGTCAGTTATGTCTTAAATGATTATAAACAGTTGAGAATGAAAATACTTGTGTAACAGTATATTGGATCTGTGTGGCTCTTAAAGCGGCAACAAATAACGTTCCGTCTGCCGTCTCTGTGCTTATTATTAATAAAACGTAAAAATACAACAAAAAAAAATCACTCACTGCTATTGAATGAAGGACTTTTGTAGTTTTAATAAGAAACAAAGCATGTTTAATTATTACAGTGAAGAATCTGTTTTATTTTACATTCAAATAATTACATTCAATTTCTGTAGTACTTTAGACTTGCATAGAAGTATTCAGTATTTTTATTTTATTTTTATATTTTTAAAGCACAGTTTTTTTGTATCTTTTTTCTGCTGTATTGCTATCTTTAAAGGTTGTATCAGCGATTTCTAGCCTGAAACATAAAGTGTAAAATTCAGCTTATCTTTCATCACGATCCGCTCGCTGTCTGCCCCATAAATTGTCTGTGAAAAAAACGCGTCTCTCTGGTCAGCCTAGGGTCCGAGATATGCCAAAAAAACAATCGGCACTACCAACCTTTCCACAGCAAAAACAAACAGTGTTCCAACCAATCACCATCAGGGGTTTGGTGTTGTGGACTTTCGCTCCGCCTCCCTCACATCCCTGCACCAGTAGGAAAGTCCACAACACGAACCCCCTGACGCTGATTGGTTGGAACACGGTTTGTTTATCTGTGGTTATTGTTGATAGCGCCGATTGTTTTTTTGGTATATCTCGGACCCTAGGCTGACCAGAGAGACGCGGTTTTTTCACAGACAATTTATGGGGCAGGCAGCGAGCGGATCGTGAATAAAGGTCAGCTGAATTTGACACTTTATGTTTTAGGCTAGAAATCGCTGATACAACCTTTAAATTATCACTAATATAAAGTTTTGGACCCTGCCATAATCGTGTTAAATAATCGTGATTACAATATTGACCGAAATAATCGTAATTACGATTTTTGCCAAAAACGAGCAGCCCTAGAATCATACAGTGTAGATAGCTTCACTAGCCTTATGCTGGAGCTGGTTTCGGGCATGTAAATAATTACATTAATTAGCACAATAATGATAATATCATGTATCGGCGATCTCGCAGGCTGATGATAGGACCAACACTACTGTAGCGGATTATTTACTCACCCTCTATGCATCCTAGGTGTATATGACTTCCTTCTTTCAGATGAATGCAGTCGGAGTTATATTAAAAATTATCCTGGCACTCCCAAGCTTTAGAAAGGCATAGACTGGTGTTTCTCTCCATCAGTCCAAAACAAGTCCAATAAATGTGCATCGATGGATTGATCCATAAAAGTGTCTCACATGGCTCGGGAGGTCAATAAAAGCCTTCTGTAGCGAACCGATGTGTTTTTGTAAGAAAAATATCCATATTTAAAACATAAGAATCATGTTAATCTTACAGTTGTACACGGAATTGCTGCTTTGGGAAGGGGTGTGGCAGGACTGCAACGCCGCCTAAGCTGTTCGCCAATCGCAACGCAGTGGGACTGCTGACCAATCACAACACGTTTCGTTTTTCGGAAGGCGGACCGTCATCAAACCTGGGACTAATTGGGCCATTTGTTCCAGGCTGGGGAGAAAGCTTTTGTAATAATGTAAATTCTGTGAAAAATAATGCCTTTTTTGAAGCACCAAGCATGAGAGCATGTTCTAGTGCACCCCCAAAACAAAATAAAGACTTTGTAAAAGAGCATAATAGGACCCCCTGAAAGCACTCAGATTTCGTTAAAAATATTTGAATTTGTGTTCCGAAGATAAACAAAGGTCTTACTGGTTTGGAACGACATCAGAGTAATTAATGACAGAATTGTTATTTTTGGGTGAACTATCCCTTTAAAAATGTTCTGACAATTTAACAACCCAGTCCCTCCCTTTTAAACTTTTTTATGTTTATTGATTTTACATGTAAAACTTGTTAAAAATACTAATAAAATAAGTTTACTATACCTAAGTAATTCATCATTTAACTGACATTTAAAATAAATAATAATAATAAAAATACATCAGGCTCCATATAGAAGCAAAAAACTGGTGATTCGAGTGCAATTTGAAACTAAGACGCATCGACACACCCGTCATTCGTAAAGTTCAACACGCCAGAAGAGTCATTCATTAAGGAATCGACTACACTGGTCTGCACCGCTCTGTATGTTTGTCTCGCATTCAGCCAGCAAAGATAAAAGAAAGATGTGTTCACTATGTTATTTTATCATATTGTATTTGAATTCAAAATCAACACGAAATGAAAAACTAACATGTTCAGGTCATGACTTAACTACACAGATTTTTATCCAATCAAATGTTCTCTAGAATGAAAATATCTGCCCCCCTAATGCCACCTGCAAAATAATAAATTCATCAATAACTAACAGTTTCAAGTCTCTGATTAAGCAATAAGCTATAGCAATAAAAACTCACAGAAGCTAGTGCAATATAACATCAGCTATTTAACTTTAGCTTCTTGTACACTACCAGTCAAAAGTTTTGGCACAGTAAGATTTTTTATGTTTTTAAAGAAATCTCTTCTGCTCACCAAGCCTGCATTTATTTGATCCAAAGTACAGCAAATATTTTTACTATTTTACTATTTTACTATTTAAAACGTATTTTATTCCTGTGATTGCAAATCTGAAATTTTAGCACCATTACTCCAGTCTTCAGGGTCACATCATCCTTCAGAAATCATTCTAATATTCTGATTTGCTGTTCAATAAACATTTACTATTATTATTATTATTCTGAAAACAGCTGAGTAGAATTTTTTCAGGTTTCTTTGATGAATAGATTGTTCAGAAGAACAGCATTTAATGTAATTTTTGTAATGTCTTTGTCATCACTTTTGATCAATTTAAAGCATTCTTGTTAAATAAAAGTATTCATTTCTATAATTTCATGCCCAAAAATTATACTGACTCCAAGCTTTTTAATGGTATAGTGTTTAATGTCACAAAAGCTTTTTTTTTTTTTCAGATAAACGCTTATGGATATTTCTATTCATCAAAGAATACTGAAAAAAAAATAATAATAATAATAAATGTTTCTTGAACAGCAAATCAGCATATTAGAATGATTTCTGAAGGATCATGTGACACTGAAGACCGGAGCTATGATGCTGAAAAGTAAGGTTTGATCACAGGAATAAATTACAATTTTAATATAATCACATAGAAAACAGTTATTTTAAATTGTAAAAATATTACTGTTTTGCAGTACTTTGGACCAAATAAACGCAGGCTTGGTGAGCAGAAGAGTATTCTTTAAAAAACATTAAAAATCTTACTGTTCAAAAACTTTTGACTGGTAGTGTATTTAATGTAAAAAATGGCCCATTTACAACTTGCAATGGAGACTCACTTTTGTTTTAAAAGGAGCTGTGTTTGCTAAGCGGTGTTCTGATTGAATTAGGGCTTCAGAGAGGACGACTCGCCCCTTATGAACCCTGCACAACCCTGAAGGCCCTGAATAAGGGAATCATTTATTCAGGATTCTGCTCCAGTGACTGGTCACATTGCTTTTCTATTTTCTCTGGTTTTGTTCATTCAGGAACTGCTGTTGAATAATGCCTATACAGCAGACAAAACGAGTTTTTTTTTTGTTTACTTGCAATAGGATGTGGTTTAAGATATCTATCTCTGCAAACCTTACTGGAACTCATAAGTTTTTGCAAAAAAAAAAAAAAAAAAAAAAAAAATGCAAATATGCAAAAACACTTCACATTTTTTAATCATTTAAATTTGACTAAACTGACAGATGTCTAACTATAATTGGACAAGTATTATCAATCCAGAGATAAAATAAATATCCTAATACAGTACTCAAAACATACTTGTGAGTAAAGAGAAATGATAGCACGATTTTCTGTCGATATTACACATCCTTGTATAAAAAATGAGTCGGAACATATCTTTCTTTTTAACTGTTCTTCAGGCTGCACACAAAACCAAACATTCAACACGACCAGAGTAGTCTGATTCATGAACAAATGACTCTTATTAGCAGATTCTTTGGAAGTCACAGTGAAATGGAATTAGCAACAGATTATTTTTTCTTTGGTAGAGAGGCTCTGTGCATCAGTTGTTGATTGGATGTGGGCATTGCACTCAAAAGTGGAGGCAGATGAAAGTGAGCTTGCAGAGACAGTGTTGAAATGAAAGAAACTTTTTTTTTTTCACACAGATTTGCTGGTAAATTCACGTAAAAAAGGGCAAGCACCAAATGTAATTCAACTTTATTAAATAAAAAACTGAAACAGTATATATTTTTTTCTTGGTAAAACGTATTCAAAAAAAATTATTGTTCCATTTACAACTTTGAAAAATAATTTTCACATTATATAAAATATTAATCTCTATCTATCTATCTACACACTGTCGTTCAAAAGTTTGGGATCAGTAAGATTTTTAATGTTTTTTCAATATCAAGGCTGCGTTTATTTGATCAAAAATACAGAAAAAGATAAAATTGTGAGATATTATTACAATGTAAAATAATAATTTTCATTTACGTTAAAATCTAATTTATTCCTGTGTTCACAGCTAAATTTTCAACATCATTACTCAGTCTTCAGTGTCACACGATCCTTCAGAAATTCTAATATGCTGATCTATTATCAGTACTGAAAACAGTTTTGCAGCGTAATATTTTTATTGAAACCCTGTGACACTTTTTTCAGCATTCTTTGATGAATAAAAAGGTTAAAAGAACAGCATTTATTTAAAACAGATTCAATTCAAAACCATTCATTATTTCTGTTTTTGAATGAAATTAATACTTTTATTCAGCAAGGATGTGTTAAACTGATAGAAAGTGATAGCAAAGACTTATACTGTTAGTAAAGATTTCTATTTTGAATAAATGCTGCTCTTTTTTTACTTTATATTCATCAAAAAGCCTAAAAAAAAGAATCACAGGCTCCAAAAAAAGGTTTCCAACATTTAAAAAGCATTAAATCAGCATAGTGAAATGATTTCTAAAGGATCATGTGACACTGAAGACTGGAGTAATAGCTGATGAAAATTCATCTTTGCATCACAGGAATAAATTATATTTAAAAGTATATTAAAACAGAAACCATTATTTTATATTGCAATTACATTTTACAATATTACTGTTTTTTTCCTGTATTTTTGATCAAATAAATGAGCCTTGATGAGCATGAGAGACTTCAGCAAGACTTTTGAATGGCAGAATAAAAAAAATGTAAGAATGCTTTTGCTTTTAAAACTTGTGGTATATCTCTGGACAAAAAAACTATTGACCATGACTCATCCTGTCTTACGCAGATTTCCGTCCAATCAAATGCTCTCCAGAATAAAAACTAATACCTCTTGCAATGCTTATTAAGTAGCAAATAAAGGTGCATGGCTATCATGTAACTCTTTATAAAATTCTTAAAGACTAATAATAATCATTTCTAGATCTCAGCTGCGTATGTAAATTTGGTTTAGCCAGTTTTCAAGGCTTTATTCCCTGACATGTTTTCCTCAGGAAGGTGCTGGTCATGGACACTCTATCTCTGCTCACATTTTCAGAGACAACGGTCTGGTTTAAATCACACCAATGCAGCACAAGCAAGACAATGCAACCCCAGTGTTCTCTGTGAACTTAAGAGTGTGACTTTGTGGAACGAATGAAGTAAGCTCACTAAATCTGATTCCTGGTACAGCAGAGATGCTGAAGACATCAAAGCTGCTGAGTTTGACTGGCATGCCCACGTGGAAGCTTACTTGGTGTTTCAAAACATGTCATTCTTCAGGCTAAATATAAGCCTCGTTGTCACCACAAACTAAGAAGGCTACATACTTGCACTGTGATAATTTAATTTTAAAATCCTGTGATGCGGCCAACAACAAAAATAAAAAACAGGCATGACTTCCTCAGGGAAACCAAAAGGTCACGAATAGTCATCGATTGGACATAAATATCTCCTAACCTCGGGAATTCTCTCGCTGACGTCAGAGCTGCACGCGCGCTGTGTCTCCCCTCCATTTCCGCAGCGACACGCGCGAACGCGTTCAAAGCTCTACGCCGCCACGCGACACCGCGGGCCCCGCCCCCCTCAAACGCGGCGACGGGTACGCGCACACAGAATTCATTCACCCGAAGGTCCCGCGCGTGCATCGCGAACGCGCTTTACTACACAGACAGCTAAAGGGGAAAAAGAACACCGTTCGAGACGAAAACGACACGCGAATACGAACAAAAAAAAACGTTTGTGGTTTCTTGTCTAAAATACATGTGAAAATACATAAGTCAAAGGCAGTGACAGATGATAACCTGAGCTTTATCCTCCCCACTTCCTAGATGTTTGATTTGAAAATATCCCCCTCATACAACGCTATAATCCGTGCATTAGCTTTCACTCTCTGTTGCACCGAAATGCCCCAAACCTACCAAATCAGCTCATGCTGCTGAACGGATAGCGATTTAAAACATCGACCGTGTGCTATGCAAATATTGCTTTTTGTAATGAAAAAATCAAGCCCGTAATGCCCGTGACACACACACACCGGGCGCACTCGGTCTTCCTGTAATAACTGTACACTGAAAACACATCACTCCCGGAGCACGACTGCTGCACGGGGCTCACAAAACACATCTAACAGCAAATGACAACTCAGTTTAGCTTTCCAACCATATATCTATCCCATCCTGACGAAGCGAAGCGAGCAGTAACAGAGACGCGAAAATAAGCGGTATTCCCTCCTCGACTGCGAATCTAGAAAGACATTCAACCTCTCTATTTCTAGGAAAGCTTCATTCTCACCAAGCCATAGAAGTAAGTTCCTGCCCATTAGATTAAGCACAAAACAAATGCAGAAACATTAGATTGGGATTTGCGGACGGAGGACGACCCATTCTTCGGGGAAAAAAACGGGAAAGAACCCACCATCCACTGGCAAACTCAACGTTTATACAGTTGAAAAACGCTACGGATGACAATACTTACAATTTTGGCATTAAAATGATCTGGAGGGCGGTAGCCGTTTCGTTTTCTGAAGCACATCCGTTTGTTTTTTGGCTGTTTTGTGGGTAAAATACAGTATCTTTTTTTTTCCTCCAATGTTCCAGCTTGAGAATCGACACCCTTACGGAGGCAGGCTGAGGATGAATTGCGCATGCGCTGATTTAGACAGTTCTACTCAGTCGATTGACGAAGGACTTCCTCAGTAATTGTCATTTCCAGCGGAACTTTTCAAGTTGATCTTTTTATAATCAGATTCAGGCGGCTGGATTAATACACAATGTGCTGTTTCAAAACAATAAAACAAAAGTGTTTGTATGAACAGCAGCTTTTGAGAGACTACAAACGTTTGAACGTCGACAGCCATAGAATAACGCTGACTAGGTCTTGCATTGCTTGACTTTTGACAATAATGTGCATTTTATGTGTTCTCTCAATTATTCTCTCAACCCTAGCATTCATTTAGGCTTAACTTCTACCTAAAGTGTTTATATTTTTTACATAACAGGTACATAACTGGTACATAACATAAGCATGTTTTAAAAAGCATATCATGTCTTTTAATCTATTTATTATTGATTATAATCATGTCTATAAATGACAAATCTTGTAAATATCCAGCAGGGGGCGCCAAACACTAAGAAGAACGGACGGTCACAAAAATCCCTCAGCAGCATTTCTGCAAGATTCCTGAAGATAGAAATGTTCAGTATCACAGAATATGTTAATGCACACATTTTATTACTTTTAAATAATCTAGATTAGTTTTATTGCAAGATACCACTCACTTTTACTAATAGCAGCAAGTGCTCCATCTCTCCTCGTGAAACTCCAGTGTTATTTCAGCAATTACAGGGTGAGTGACTATAGGAAACAGTTGAGAGTTACAAGGGGACGTCTGTGTGATGGCCACTTGGTGTCAGTAAAGCTCTCTCCCTTATTGTAAAGCTCAAACCCCTCCTCTATATGCCATTAAGAAGCCCGCAGTTTGATTTATCATATGATTAAATGCTTATCCCTCCTAAAAGCACCTACTTTGCTGAGCATTTAGTTAGTGGGAGCAATAAGAATGTCTTTAAAAAGCATTTGCTAGCTATATTTCTTTTTAGGTATAATTAACGATAGTCTATGTTGTTAAGGCCACAGGCAATTTTCTCTCCCCACCTTTAAGTAGCAGCTCGGCTAATTGTGTTATCTGGTTCCTGTCATCTTCGGCTTCACCCCCATCTTTAATCTAAGAGACATGAAATTGACCAATCTTTCACCCTCCCTCCCCTCTAATTACAATGCTGACATAATGACTTTAAGCCATAATTAGGTTGAATTTAGACTTTGTTTACCTGACTCTGATGAGGAGAACCAAAATGTTCATTTAGAGTGAAGAAAATAGGAATGTAAAGGCATGTTTATACCAAGATGTTGTATATATTTAGTTATACCTTTATTGTTATTGTTCTTGGTATGAACAGAAATTAATGATAAAGACATCCACCTTAATTTTTTTATGTAATAGCGGGTGCGGCCATTTGTAAATTTTATGGGTCTGGCTTCCGGTCTCATCCGCGTCCTATTTTTAGCAAAACAGCTTGTTTTGCTGCTTGATGTTGCAAATTGGTGTGTCTTACCATATTATTTTAATGTATTATCTTAATTATTAACACAGTGGTTTGTAGTGAAAACAGTTTTACCGTTATTTCTCTATAGCAGCTAATGAACCGGAAGTCTTGCAAATAGGCTTACTTCCATGTTAAAGAATAACGTGGAGAGTTTTAAAAGTTATTTCTATAAGTAAAAAAATAGCAGCCAAGCTAACTGTTGGTTTCCAAAAAGTTCTGGGAAGGTTGATTTTTGATTCTAAAAATAAAACCTAAAACAACCAAGGAACTCCCTGCAAAGTTCTGACTGTTCAAACAGTAACCAAATGAGAACATTAAGGGAACGTTCTGTGTTTGCAACAAAGCAATAACAATAACAACACAGAGAAACAATATAATTGGAATCACTTTCAGAAGTTTTTTTTTCTCACTGACAGCCAATCAGAATCCATCCTGATTTAAAGTGTTTGAGCATTTAATGCAGTGCATGCAACAAACAGAATGTTATCATGAGTTTTTGTAAACGCTAATATAGTTAACTTTATTTATTGTTCTTGGTGTAAGCGGTTCTTAAAGGGATAGCTCACCTAAAATGAAAATTATCCCATGATTTACTCACCTCCAAGCCACTCTAGGTGTACATGACTTTCTTCTTTTAGTCAAATGCAGTCTGAGTTGTTTCTCTTCCAACTTTATAATGGCAGTGAATGGGTGTTGAGATGTTGAAGCCTAATAACATGCATAAATCCACCATAAAAAGTGCTCCACATGGCTCCAGGGGGTTATTAAAGGCCTTCTCTGAATTAATGCATTTGTATAAGAAAAAAAATCCATATTTAACATGTTATAAATCTGATGTGTGTGCATTCATGAGAGAGTGGCATTTCAGTGGATGAAGTAGGATTTAGGTGAGACTCAACCCCTTTTTTTAATGATGGATGGATGCACTTTACTGGACTTCAGAATCTCAACAGCTATTCACTGCCATTACGAAGCTTTGAGCATTATGAAGAGCCAGGGTATTTATTAATATACCTCTGATTGTATTCATCTGAAAGAAGAAAGTCATATACACCTAGGATGTAGGATGTTTTTTTTTTTGTGTGATGGATGCACTTTCATAACACCCATTCATTGCCATTATAAAGCTTAAAACAGCCAGAACATTAGTAAATCACTTTTGGTTTTGGTTTGGTAATTAGGGAACTCTCTATTAAGATTTCCTTAATAGAAAAACCCATTGTTAGCTTTTGGATACGAAAACAAAACCAACAGAGAACATAAAAGGTAACAAAATAGGATTATTAATGGAACATTTAGTGTTTGCTGAGAGAGTGTACAACTCACACTGAATCTTGAGGAGCGGGACAAAACGGTGAAATATTGAAAAAATAAAACCTCAGACAAATGAAACTACATTTTTGTATCTTAGCTACTTTGGTACTAAGCTACTGAGCTATGCTTTGATTTAACCTCCCAACTTTTCTCTTTTTTATCAAAATGTGCTTTTTACCTTGCCATCACTTATTTTGCAACATTTCAAAACACATTCTCATGTTAGCAGACATTTGACCAACAATTCCTCGACAAATATAAAATATCACAAATATATACTGTAACAAATATAAATCTAGTTGACACATCTAACGGTGGTGAAAAAAAACTAAAATTGAGTCATTTTAAATATCAAATACACTTTTTTATCTAATGTAGCCTAATTAAAATGACTTGAAAACCACAAAAATATGATGACTTCATGTTGAATGTACACTCTGTCATTGGCCCATCACCAGCGTCAAACAGACAATCTTACGGTGGTGACATTTGACAGTGTTGACAAATTCATAATTTCTTTCACAAAACAAGTGGAGTTCATGTAGTAGCTGTTTTGTTTTCTCTGTTGATGCTACATGCCAATAGAACCTGCTTCAGGAGAATAAAATGATCGAAACATTTCAAATTATTTCCTCAGAAATTGGAAGATGGTGTTGACATATCATGGTTGTGACAGGAAATATATTCCCTGTTTGGTTCTTAATTTCTTCATTTTAATGTCTGACGGTGTTGACAAAATTGGGGACACAACTTTGAAACCTTAGGAAACACATGTCTTTGAAAAACAACCTTGCTTTGATATGAGATATAATTAAGTGTTGCTCTTGATAAAACAAGCTCTTTTTCATCATTAAAAAACATTTTTATCCATTTTATAGCATATGAATGATTGAACCCTTCTCTGTGGACACACTGGCCCTGTCCCAAATCGCACCCTAAACCCTCGCAGTCTTACCCTGAGTCCACACTTTCGTGATGTAATGCCACTTTGACTGTCGGGTCATAACGGCACCCTTCAGAACGCTAAAATGACGAATAGGACACCCTACGGTCTTGTGGGCTTAAAGGGGTCATATGATGCTGTGTCTTGTTTTCCTTTGTCTTTGGAGTGTTACAAGCTATTTGTGCATAGATAAGATCTGTAAAGTTGCAAAGCTTAAAGTGGAAAGAAAGAAGGTGTTGTGGAGTTGCAGTGTGTTTCATTGCGAAAGCGAAAGTACTTTGTTTAGCTTTCTAAATGAGGACACAACAAGAAATCAGTGTTTAAGTTATATTTACAATGCTGTTCCAGAACAGTACAATGAAGATATCTGAGTGGGTGATGCACATTTCACAGAGGACTGTTTTCTGGGAGAGCAGCTTACAATGGCAGCTGTACACAAAGGGTTAAGGCTATAAAGTGGGGCAATTCCAGCGTTGCAAGGACAGTCTGCGCTTCTGACTGACGGCATGTAAGTACGTTTTCATATTTAAAGAATTTGCTACTATTAAAACGTGAGTTTTGAGCAGTGTAGAGTAGTGCTTGTTGTTTCTTGTTCTGTGATCGAAACTGCAGACATGGTGTTATGTTTACACGTAATTATAATCAGTAGTTATGTCCCCACTGGGTTTTATTGTTTATGTCTCGTGGCACATCACAACATGGTTAGGGGCGTAACATTTCCATCACAAGCTTGAGGTATTCGGCCAATCACAATGCACCGGAGAGCTGGCCATTCAGAGAACACCTCGCATTTCATCAATGATGAGTTTTGTAAAAATCGAAGCGTTTCAGAAAGGTGGGGCAGAGTGTAATGTACAGTATGTGGAAAATAATGTTTTTTGAACCTCAAACTGCATAAACACATTGCCTTACAACAAATACACAATATAATGCTCTTTTACGGACACGCGCATGCGGCCGCCATTGTAAGTCCGTAAAACCGCAAGTGCACATGAAGTGTTCCATTTGGGACAGGGCCACTGTTTTTGTCATAGTTTTGATGATGATAAAATTAAATTGAAGGCGATAATTGAGTTAAATACATTCATGCCTCATAACATTTACAATTTAAAATATTTTCATTTCTAAACCTAATAGCAGTTACAATTGCTGGACATGTTTTGTCCCATGTCTCAAGAGTTAAGGGTTTTGAGGAAAATATTCCAGGATTTTTCTCCACATAATGGACTTCAATGGGGATCAATGGGTTGAAGGTCCATTTATAGTTTCAATGTAGCTTTAAAGGGCTCTACATGACCCCAGCCGAGGAATAAGAGACTTATCTAGTGAAATGATCAGTCATTTTCTGAAAATATGACAATTTATATACTTTTTAACCACAAATGCTCATCTTGCATTAGCTCAGTGGTTCTCAAAGTGGGGGGCGCACGAGTATTGCAGGGGGGGCGCGGGCCATCAGCAGAAAAATAAGTATAAAAACGTAAACAGCCAAAGGACGTCACTTAGAATGGGAGATGGATCGGTGTGTGAAAGAGAAGATAAAACCATAGATGAATTCGCACAGACCCAGGCAGGTGCTGGTCATTCAAAAGCTCAATGCAGAAAGTTTGACGAGGTATAATTGCTCTCGGCTTCAAAGTTAAAATGATTTGCAACTGTTGCTTTGTGGCGTCCAGCAGAGATGTCACTGACACTGCACTCCGCTGAACTGCGGTATTCTGGCGCCTCAGTCTCGGTATACTGTACAATGCAGCATACATTCACAAATGATAACTCAGGGGCAGAGTTCCACTCACGCAGGGGCGTAATTTCCACTTGGGGCTTTTTAAAAATCCTGTTTGTGTCCTCCCACTTTCAAATAGTTTTGTAAAATTAATGTCTTGTATTGTAGAACGCATGCACAGCGCCGCTGATTCGTGCGATCGTTAAAACGAAACCAAAAGTAAAACGCGTACACGCATTCAAAAGCAATTTTAATACCCCACGTTTAGAGATCGACTCCCCAATGCGGGCAAATTAGGCTACATGAAATATCTAGGCTGTTATTAGTATTGGGCTACAATCAGTTGTGTAGTTTTCTATAGTTCTGTATCATGATGGGAAAATTCGGTCTATTTGCACTTTGAATATTGAAAGAGTAGCCTACTTTGATTATGGCTGCATTTATTGCCTACACGACTAAGAAAGAACTGTGTCGTTTATTTTTTGTTATTTATATAGCAGATTCTTTAAAAATGCAGTGGCTGCCTGTAATTTAAACGGCACTTACAATAGAGAAAATAAACATCTTGTTCGTGTACTCATATTTTCATTCATTCCTGTCCCTTGCTTAAGGCGTAAAATAAATATATTTAAAAAGGCTTTCAGAATTAGCCCATTTGCTTGAAAAACATCTGCAATCAGAATCAGCCATGAAGAATCAAGATCGGCACATTACTAAAAATAAATTGGGTGCTCCTATATTTTTTTGGTGATACTAACTTTTTGAAGTTGGGAGCACCAGTGCTACCAAGTAAAAAAAAGTTAATTTCAAGCCCTGCTATGCCTTAGGACAGCATGAAACCCACAATAAATAAATAAATAAACAAATAAATAAATAAATAACAGAGAGAATTATAATAATAACAGTTATTCTCCCTGTGCTATTTTTTAATGTTTCAAGTGTTGCTTGTGTTTTTCTCCTGTAGCTTTTTTTTTTTTTTTTAGATTTTTTAAAGGTTGAAAGGGGGGTGCGACCAAAAAAGTTTGAGAACCACTGCATTAGCTCAACCTCACACATTACATAGTCACTTTGAAAAGGTCACGCATGACGTAGGCGGAAGTACCGACCCAGTGTTTACAAAGCAAACGTGCAAAGAAAGTCAGACACCCTTTACAAAACTAGGAAAAAAAAAAACGATGTCGGACGATTTTGAAGTTTGAGGAGAAAATGAGATGGAGTGTTTCGCCCTACCTTACCTTTCTGAACCAAAGTACACAGATAAAGAGCAAACCATTTGTGACCTTTCCAATGTGATTACATAATGCGTGAAGTCAAGCTAGTGCAAGATGAGCATTTGTGGTTAAAAAGTATATACATTTTAATTATTTTTTTTAGAAAATGACAGATTGTTTCGCTAGATAACACCCTTATTCCTCAGCTGGGATCAGCTTTGAAGCTGCATTGAAACTGCAATTTGGACCTTTTGTCCTATGTCTCAAGAATTAAGGGTTTTGAGGAAAATATTACAGGATTTTTCTCCACATAATGGACTTCAATGGGGATCAATGGGTTGAAGGTCCATTTGTAGTTTTAATGCAGCTTCATTAAATTATTCCTCAGCTAGGATCATGTAGCCTTTACCTTTTGAAGCTGCATTGAAACTGCAATTTGGACCTTCAACCCATTGATCACCACTGAAGTCCACTATATGGAGAAACAGGCCTATAGTTTTAAAAGCAGATGTAAATTTAAAAGAATAGCAGAGTCCACAACACAACTATAACGATAAAGGCCCCTTTACACTAAGAAGGTTAACTATGAGCTCACTTTCTATCATAATGTCAGCAGTCTGCAAGGTGATTATAGGGCAGTTTTATGACTCGGACACTCACAACTTACAGACTGATCATCTGCTCACAGGCCGACCTCCCGCTGCCAGATTCACCCCCTGATGCTTCACAGACACTTCACACACAAAAAAGCCTTGCTGCCAGCAATCTGTGTTTCACTGCTACTGACATGGCAAGCTGCCCTGTTCTTTACTCTCACTTCTGTTTGCTGGTAATGTCAGTCTGGGCTCTTTTTTGCACCCTGGAAACCTCTGAGCCTCAGATGAAGACTTTCATTTTGTCTAGATGGGTTTTTGCTCTCGGTCATAATCTGCTGAGATGGGATTACTGAACATCCACTCTCCACTTTGGCATCCCCCTTTGGTTTCCACATGAAAGGAAAACTAGTTTGGAGACATAGGAGAAACTATGAAATATGATATAATAAGATCAGAGGTTTAGACCTCTGGTTATTGAACCTGGGGTGTATTGGATTACATACAACAGTCCTCTAATCTGATATTGCTTAAATATGAATGAATATTTCTAAAAAATAAACAGAATTAAGGATACATGATACTGTATAGCGGTATAATGTATTATCGGTCAATATACATTCAATATATTTTACATTAGATGTATACTGAAAAACTTGAACTTAAAAATTAGTAAAACTAAAATAAAAAAGCTAAACAGAAATATTAATAAACAAAAAACGAATACAATTTTTTAACAAAAATATATGTGACCCTGGACTACAAGTCTTAAGTCTTAAGTGTAGCAATAGCCGAAAATACATTGTATGGGTCAAAATTATTTTTCTTTTATGCCAAAAATCATTAGGATATTAAGTAAAGATCATGTTTCATGAAGATGTTTTGTAAATTTTCCTACCATAAATATATTTCAACTTAATTTTTGATTAGTAACATGCACTTCATTTGGACAACTTTAAAGCTGATTTTCTCAATATTTAGATTTGTTTGCACCCTCAGATGTCAGATTTTTAAATAGTTGTATCTCGGTTTTGTGGTTCAGGGTCACATATAACAAATATAATAATAATTGGCTTTAAATCATAATCAGCCAGAATCTCTAAACATAACTGCTGTACTGGTCTGTGGTAGTAAGTTAATATGTATCTTAAAATCTTGAAACTAAGAAAGTCCAATACAAACATAAAGATTTGACATGCAAGGCCACAATATACTTTTTCAGTCTCCAACATTCAGAAAATATATTCTTTTTTGTCTTCTGTCATCTATGATTGATTGTCAGGCCCTTCTCATCCTCTAGGATCTCTTCAACTCTTCGTCTCTAAAATAGAGCACAGAAGAAAATGTATGCAACAGATGGTGCTGAAATTTTTATTTGAAAAGTTCACATTCTTAAAAATGCCCTTCTTAATTTATTTATATGTACGTCTATTCAGGTAGTAGACGCTTTTATCCAAAGCGACTTAAAAGTGATGAAATGTACAACATGTACGTTTCATAAGCAGCCGGATTAAAGAGATAGTTCACCCAGAAATAAAAAAAATCTGTCATTATTTACTTACCTTCATGTCATTTCAAACCTGTATAGCTTTCTTTCTTTTGAACAGAATAGATGATATTTTGAAGAATGTCAATAGGGTCCAAAACAATGATTTAGCATTATTAAAACACTATTACAAATATTTTTATTTTATGCAATGAAGCTGGAATAAAATAAAATTAAATAAAATATAAATAAATGTAAACTGGCAAAAATAAATAAATAAAAGATGAAAAATGTAAACTACACAAAAATCCTAATTTTGCCTTGGCAGCACTTATGTTGAAGTTGAAGAACTAAAATTGCTATGAGCATGAATGAATTTTAATTTTTGGGTGAACTGTCCAAAATAAAAAAATAAATAAATGTACAGATTAAAAAGTAAACTACACAAAAATCATACATTTTGCTTTGGCAAAAAATAAATAAAAACTAATTCATAACTTTTTACTTTGGCAACATTTATAAATATGTTAAAGAACTCAAATTTCTGAGCATGAATGAATGTCATTTGTGGGTGAATTATCAAAAAAAAAAATATGTACAGACTAAACTGTAAACTACACAAAAATCATACATTTTGCTTGGCAAAATAAATAAATTAAATATGTAAAATTACAAATGTTAACTACACAAAACTCATCAATTTTGCCTTGACAGCATTTTTAAATATTTAGAAGAACTAAAATTGCTATATATGAGCATAAATTAAATTTTAATTAAAATAAAATAAAATAAAAGATGTAAGCTACACAAAATTCATTATTTTGCCTTTGCAACATGTATAAATGTGTTGAAATTAAAGAACTAAAATTTTATGAATTTTCATTTTTGGGTGCACTAAAATAAAATAAAATAAAATAAACAGATGTAAATGTATTTAATTTTAACTGCAAAAAAAATTTAACATTTTGCTCTTGCGAAAAATAAAAATAAAAAATAAAACAAAACAACATAAAAGAAAAGAAAAGAAAAGAAACAGATAAAAAAAGTAAACTACAAAAAACAATTAGCAAAAACAAAACAAAAAATATATATTTTTATTTTTGGGTGAACTATCCACAATACAATAAAATGAAAATAAATAAATAAATAAATAAATAAATTTCAACTGAAAATGTCAACTACACAAATATCATAAATTTTGCCTTGGCAACATTTATAAATATGTTGAAAGTTGAAGCACTAAAATGACTAACTGCAAATAAATAAAAACTAAAACTGCCAGAAAAAAAACCTAAAATAGTAATATAAATAGTAATATTAAGAAAAATAAAACAAAATAAAAAATTACTAAAGTATTTAACAAAATTACTAAAAAAAATAATATTTATATAATATTATAAAACAAAATATGAATAAAAACTGTTACTCTACATTAATAATAATAATAATAATAATAATAATAGCACTGCTTTCATAGCATGGGCAACAAATGTCTTATTTTGTGTTCAGCAAAAGTAAGTCATACAGGTTTGGAACAGAATGAGCATTAATCAATTTTCATTTAAGTGGAAAAAAGGTATTTGCTTCCAGAGGCAATTAACATTAAAAATACTTAAAATCTACACTCTCAAAAATAAAGGTGCTTCAAAGGGTTCTTTAAGCGATGCCATAGAAGAACCATTTTTAGTTCCACAAAAAAACATGTAGTCAAAGTTTCTTTAAAGAACCATTCCTTGCTTACCTTTTTATAATCTAAAGAACCTTGTTGACCACAAAGAAACGTTTGTGAAAAAGAAAGGTTCTTCAGATGTTAAAGGTTCTTTATGGAACCATTTAAACAAAAAAGGTTTTTCTATGGCATCGTGAAGCACATTTATTTTTAAGAGTGTAAGTGACATTATTGACTTATTTTACTGGACATTATTGACTTATTCTACAAATCAATAAATCACGCATTTGAGCGTGCACTTTTTTGAGCCCCTCACACAATAACAGCTTAATCTGAATCCCTAAACACTCTGAATGTCATGAATCAGTAATGTCAGCCCCGTCACTATAGGCAGCAGTTGAACCAAGTATGGCGATGTTACATAGTTTGGCACTGCATTGACATTTTCCATCTAAAGATAACATGACTTGGAAAGGACAGTCAGATTAGAGCCCCAGTTGTCATGATTCGTATAAATGCTTTTATACTGAAGAACCCTTTAGGGAAAAATAAAGGTAGAAACAAAACAAAAGCAGCCACCTGCTGAGGGGAGATAATAGGACCGCGCTCCTCCACCTGTTAGAATATGTGGAGATCTGAAGGAGACCCTCTCTCTCTCTCTCTCTCTCTCTCTCTCTCTCTCTCTCTCTCTCTCTCTCCAGTCATGCTTATTTAGGAGATACCATCAGTACTGTGACGGTCGATGAGAAATTGTCAAGAGGGAGCTGCTTAACGTTATTACGAAAGATCAAGCTCCCTCTGCTCCTTGAAGAACGTTTTAGGACATTCCCCTCAGTTACAGTACATTTATATTACTAAGAAAAGAAACGTACTGGCTATCTAAGAGATTTTTATACATTTTAGGCAAAATATATCCACCTGTAACTGGTCCATGCACTCTGTGTGGATTATCTTCCTCTCTCTCACAGGGAGTAGCTGCTCCAGGCGCACAGCCCTCTGTGCGTTAGACTGGCATGAAATCATTAAGTTAATTTCCTGCTCCTGAACATTTGCAAAAGAGAGAGATTAGACTTTTAGGCAAGCGTCAAAGAGGCAAATGCTGTATTGAATTTCCTTGCAAAGAATTGGGTGAGATTTATATCATTAACTTGTTCACACTTGGGTAACTATAGGGGGTCATGTGTGCTTTGATTAAAGGTGCACTTGGTTACAAGGATAGTTCAGCCAAAAAAAAAATGAAAATTCTGTCATTAATTACTTACCCTCATGTCATTCCAAACCTGTAAGACCTTCATTTGTCTTTGGAACACAAATTAAGATATTTTTGATGAATTCTGAGAGCGTTCTGACTCTGCATAGACACAGCTACCATGTTCAAGGTCCAGAAAAGTCCCAAGAACATGAACAAAATAGACCATGTGACATCAGTGGTTCAACTGTGATTTTATGAAGCTTTTCGTGAACTCTATTTAAAGATTTTTCACTCCGCGTCACCCTCGCGCCAGAGAGCTCTCGGATTTCATCAAAAATATCTTAATTTGTGTTTAGAGGATGAACAAAGGTCTTACAGGATTGGTGTGACATGAGGGTGAGTAATTAATGACAGAATTTTCATTTTTGGATGAACTATCCCTTTAAAGTTTTATCCTAAAGGAATTAACTTTGAAAAATGTGTTTAAAGTCAGTATGAAATTGAAGTTGAACAGATCAGATAGCACTACAGAAGCAAGCGTCAGACCAACTGCAGTAACTGAAGCCATTTTTTACGATTTTAGTGAAAATTACTTAAAAAAAATCATAAAAACAGCCAGCAATATGATTTAATGGCTTATCGTTTTTGACCAATAGGTGGCGCCGTTACCAAATTGATGTGGTATCTTTTGTGTTAGGTTACAGTTGCACACACAAAGTTTGGTGTCAAAATATCAAAGCTTTGCAGAGATACAGCCTCAGATGCAGTTTGGCAACTTTTCAGCAAATTTGATGCATTAAATAAAAACCATTTTGATTATCGACATGAAATCCATAATCCATTGCCAGCATGGTCTGAAGATGATCTGAGTCAAATTTGGTGAAAATTGGACCAACACTCTAAGAGGAGTTTGAAAAAGTAGGTTTTGACAATTTAATCAACTTGGCCAACAGGAGGTTTAGCCAGTTTTGGCATAACTGGTATAGATGTTCTTGCCATGACCCAAGGAATATATTGGAACGTGTCCCTGCCACGAATAAATAGATTAAATTAAATTACGTGACTAAATCACGAACTGCCGTGAGACTGGGTTGGGATTGCACAGTTAATGTACTACTTAATACGTTAATACATGCCAATTTATGCTGTCTAAACCACGGAATAAACACGAGAAAGCTGCTAAATCATATAGAGAAGGACTAGTAAGCAGGAAAGGGCACAATATTTTGACAAACTAAAATGAATAGGTGGTAAAGGTAAGTACAAGCAGTATTAATTAAGATATTAGCCTAATGTTTCACCTACCTATACGGAAATGATAAGAACAAACACAAATGTTGTCAAGATTCTTGCCCTGGAAATCCTGGTTCAGTTTGGCCAAGCACAAACGCTTTTTGTTCAACCTACAGTTTTTTGCACTCTTCTTTTCATTCGGTTCAGTGGCATTTTTTACATTCAGTGCGGCCAATATGGCCGATTAATGATGCGTCGTGAAAACAAACTATTGACCCGGATAATGAAAAATCGGAATTACTGAGTGCACCTTTAGGTGTTTGCACATAATACAATAACTGTTTATTTTAAGAAAATTGCCTGCCTTCAGGTGTTCATAGTGTTGTCTCAGTTGTCTAACACGATTCCTCGCCTCAGCAGCTTTTAATTGCGCTGTGAGTTGATTTTGACGCTCAGCAGCAGCGGTGAGTTTGCAGACCTGGCGGGGTTTTTGATTATTCTGATGCGCGTGCACGCGCAGTCTCGCCGCTGCCATCCAGCTCTGTGCTTCTTTTGAGAGCTCGCTGTAGGCTTCATGACGAGCTCTCTGCTGAGGGCACATCTTCACACAAATACTGCTCCGAGATGGTCGTCCTGGCATCTTTCACTTCCACAGCAGGGTGCAACCATGACCTGCACAACAAATTGCTTTTTCTTTTTTGTTGCATACAACAGTAACAAACTGCACAGCCTGCAAACTAACAAACTTTTCAAATGCCCAGATGGTGTCCATTTTTTAAGTGTTTTAAAATGTATATTTTTTTCTATTGTGGTTACGTTAGGGGAACATTCCAGATGATCATTTCAGAAACATACATTTGAAGTCAAAAGTTTACATCCCCCTTTCAGAATCTGATTTGACCAAAATAAGAGGGATCATACAAAATGCATGTTATTACACTCTCAAAAAGGATGTGTTAATTTTTAACACATTGTTTGTGTTATGTCTATTTTAGCACATTTTGTGTTAAATGTGTGTTAAAAACGAAAAATAAAAATAAAAATATCGAACACAGTGTGTCCAACACAATATGTGTTAAATATCAGCCAATCACATTGCTGCTTGCGTCACTTCATGAGCCGTTGTTCTACTGAGACAAGCTAATTTCTTTGTGCTTCAAGTTTTCATCGTCAGGACATAACTTCGATGTGTGAAGGTAAGAAATGTTTGTATTTGCCATTATACGATTTTAAAATGTCTTTTGTGATCGTTTGGAGACGGTCGAGGGGCATTTGGCACATATACGTGTTAGCCGGAAAACTGCCTCACGAATGGCCATGCGAGCCAATAATGACTGATTGCAGAACAGCAGAACCATACGTCACAGCAGTCACACGGCAGCAGCGCCACGGCAGCAGGCTCAGACGGTAGTGGGCGGAGTCTCCTGCTGCAGCCCAATCAGGTCCCACAAAATATCCGTCATAAATAGCATTCGAAAATAGAATTGGTATGTCCTAAAAAGTATTTCCGGACGGTCTACTACAATTTAACTTTAGAATTCGAAGTACGGATTAATGCGCACTCTAACGGCTATTATATTGCCCACAACACATTGCGTGTTGAACGAGGATTTGATTAGAACTACAAATACGCATAAAAAGTGTAAAAAACTACAAACATGGCGTATATGCGCGACCAACGGATGGGTAGAAAAAATGGGGTTTAAGTTATAAATAATCAGTGTGTAACCTTATAAAAAAATATTTATTTAATGTTATTCGCGTTATATTTCATGTGCAGCAACATAATGAACTTTTATAATGGCAGAAACAAATGATGAGAGTCTGCTGGCCAAAGAGCCCTTCATGTTTCACTTTGAATTTAAGGATGATATGGACATTTCCTTAATGAGTGTGTGAACAAATCATGCCTCTGGATTAATTGCATGTTTAAAGAGTTTAGATTTATTTTAGGTTTAAACTAATTTAGTTAGGCGAGTAATGTGTGGTTATTATTGTTGTTAAATGTGTGCCTTCTGTGCTATATGTTTTGTTTGATTTTGTAATTTTTTTTTTGGAAAATCCAGTTTATGATGGGTATAGTGTATAGTACATGGTATTATGTACAATGAAAAATTGGTTAATACTGAAATGATTAGGTAAAAAATATAGTTTAACTAAATAAAAACATTCTATTGCTCAAGTTTTGTTTTGTTTTTTGTTTGAGCTTTGTACTCAGTTTATACTGTTTAAAAATATATAGAAAAATATAAGTTGATCATTATTTTCACCCACTTTCGATCTCAGATGGAGACTCCGCCCACTACCGTCTGAGCCTGCTACCGTGTGACTGCTGTGACGTATGGTTCTGCTGTTCTGCAATCGGCCCTATCTCATGCGAGTTGCGCCCGCGACTGCTGCACATCTCGACGGTGGGAGCTTATTTTAACAAGCTGTATAGTTTCTTTTGTTAGATTAATTGTGAACAGAATCGCTTTTAATTAATCATTGTCACGTTGTAGTGCTTCACATGAGGAAATGCATTCGTTCGTCGCGTCTTTCTCTTTGAAAATGAACATTCGTGGTGCCATGTATTGTGCAAATTGCCCTAACGCTAACATAATCTCTGATGTTGAAGATTTTCTTGCCTTTTTAGCTATCGCTATTTTACAATATTCGCTATGTGTAGCCTATAACAACAGTATCTTTATTTTACTCTTGCAGTTTTGAATGGAAGACACTCCTGAAGCACTTGTGGCAGTTACTGACATGAGACAAACGAGAGACTTCATCTCACAGACCCTCACCATCACTTGTATGCTGATGAAAATATGTTAATAAAACGATTAATACTTAAGAGGTTGTCAAATACCACATTTTTTTATTATTTAAAGTACAAACTTTATAAATCATTAACAACTTTTCACTCAAGGAACTGTTAAAATGTTAAAATGACTGTATTGTGATTGTTTACCTCTTTTTTTTTTTTTTTTACCTTTTTGAGTTTTTATGTAATTGTTAATAGCAGGTTTAATAAATTGTGTTTAAACTATACATTAGTTTGCAGTGTCTTTATTGCATACAACATTTGTTAAAAAATAACACATACTTGACACAAATTGTGTATTTATAACACAATAGTGTGTAGAAAAAAAACAACACATTTTCTGTGTTAGCTGGAATAACACACTGGTTGAGTTAAAACTAACACAAAATGTGTTGTCCTTAACTAGACACAAAGGTGTGTTAAGAAACAACACAGGCTGTGTTGTTTTTAACACATCCTTTTTAAGAGTGTATTTATTTATTACTGACCTAAATAAGTGAGTAAATATTTCACATAAAAGATGTTTACATATAGTCCACAAGAGAAAATAAAAGTTGAATTTATAAAATTGACCCTGTTCAAAAGTTTGCATCCTCTTATACTCAATACTGTGTTGTTACCTGAATGATCCACAGCTTTATTTTTTATTTTTATTTTGGTTATGTGATAGCTCTTCATGAGTCTCTTGTTTGTGCTGAACAGTTAATCTGCCTGCTGTTCTTCAGAACTCTTTGGTTTTCCAGCAGTTTGTGCATTGATCCCTTTACAACAATGACTGTATTATTTCAAATAGTCACTGAAGCGGAAAAAAAAAAAAAAAAAAAACCTGATGCATTAAGAGCCTGGTTGTGAAAACTTTTGAATAGAATGGAGATGTGTACGTTTTTCTTATTTTGCCAAAATATCATTTTTTTTTTCATTTAGTACTGCCCTTCAGAAGTTACATAGTTACATGTTTCCCAGGAGACAAAATAATGCATGTTTTTTTCCTTTTTTTCCTATGAACAGCTGGTTTTAGCTGTTTTTTTCACCAGGGATCACTAAACAAAAAACACACAGCTGTGGATCATTTAGGTAACAACACAGTATTAAGAATCAAATGTATGTAAACTTTTGAATGGGGTATTTTTTATAAACTCAGCTATTATTTTCTCTTTTAGACTATATTTGAACATATTTTATGTCAGTACTAAATAAAAAAAAAATAACATGCATTTTGTATGATCCCTCTTTGGTAAAATGATTAGGCCTAACATTTTGCAGATTCTAAAAGGGGGATGTAAACCTTTGACCTCAACTGTATATGGGAATGTAACTTTTGAATGTTCTCTGAACATTCTGAAACATGTAGTAACATTCAAAAAACGTTAAAGGAGCGTCCATCTAAAACGTTTAAGAAATAAAACTTTCTACAAACAATGTAAAATTTCATTTTTGTGCTAACGTTTTGAGAACATTGATAAAGACCAGGCAACTCTGAATGAACATTGTATTAAAGTTACTGGAAGAATGTTTGTTCATAACTGAGAGAACAGTCAAAGTTCTGAGCAATACGATGAAGTTATAAATAAAAACTACTATTTTACTCTTTCTACTTCAAAATAGCACATGCAGTTTGGTTTGTTATTTAACATTTCTTATTAAAATTTACTAGAGTGAAAACGGTTTCAAAATAAATCCACCAAACAGGACTTTCTTTGATGGCCACTTTTCCATTTACTTCTCACTTACACACTTTGAACACAGTTCCTGAAGACTAGGTTTGTAGATAGACAAAACATATTAAACGCAAAAAAAAAAAAGATAATAACAAACGTTTAATTAAAATTAAACGTTTAATTATAAAAACAAATACTGTGGTTGAATGAACATCAAGCAATTCGATGAGTCAATCATTCATAACGCACAAAAGATAATCTTGTCGCCACCTGGTGGCGAAACGAATATAACTTGCAGAACGGGTCAAGGAAAGAATCTGAGTTGTTTTGGTGAACTTTTTGTTCAGATTATTCAATAACCTTATCGTAACAATAAAACAAACATTTTCAGATGCATCTATGCTCATTCCTCTATTTTTATAAACCTCACAGGTCTCTGTATTAAACGTAAAACTATACGTGAAACGTATGTAAGACTAATTTAAAACTTTTTACCTGGCAAAACCCAAACAAGTTCCTCTTCTGTCACTGAAGAAGTAGCATGCACTGTTTACAAGTCGTCATGGTGACATGATCTTGTAGACAAAAGCAATGAACCAGTTCTGTACCATGAAAGTATAGTTCAGTAAAATGATACTGCAGCATTCCTATCCAATTACAGTCTGAAACACGTTTTAGTTCATTCAAACAAAAGCTTGCAAGTGCTGGTGTTATATTAGTTATTGACCATGTATGGTAATATGATGGTATTCTTTGAGGCCCCCTTACAGTGTATGAATATGGTGATCATTCAGAACCTTATTTATCAAAGTTCTGAGGTAAACAGAGTTATGAAACAGATGAAGTGAGCAATAACTGTATCAATAGTTTACAAAAAAGGATTTTGCATGTGTGTTAGATAGTTGGCTGGTTAATATGTTCCTGTAAAGGGAGGAGCAGGCGACTGGCACAAGTCCCAGCTCCTCCTCATGACAGGTGCTGAGAAGATGAGAGATGAGATACACACTGTCTGTTCGCATCCTGTTCTGCAATGAGTAAACAAATGAGGACAGGAATTCAAACATACACACACTTCCTGAAAACGAACTTCTGTACACACACCTGCACCTCTTTTTTTCTCTCCTCCCTCTGTTGGGTTATAATTGGTGCACCACAGGCGCTGCTGGAGGGAAATTGGACTGGCTGCTCATGTCACCATGCAATTAACATTGATCTCAGAGTGCTGTGCAAAGTTCAATGTTCTCCATCACTATGGATCCCACAGTAGCACATTGAACTCCAGCTGTGACCTGTGAACTATATGATGTGGTAAAAACAGAAGAAAAAAAAAAAAAACACTTACTAACCTTTTTGGCGGAACATTACATACCATTTTACAACTTAGTTTCCATGGCAATACAATGAACAAAACCCTGAAACGACCGTAAAATGATGATAAAAACTTTACAGCTTAGATAATGTAATAGTATAGTTTTAAAATAGCCTATTCAAAAAAATGACAATTTATCTAATATCTATTTACTATTTACTTTTATGTACATTAATTTTTCCACAGGAGTCAATTGAACTTAACTAGAACCCATGCCGAGTATTTATTTACCAGCATAATGAAACTCTCACGGTCCATCTCTTCCAGAACTTCATTTTTGAAAAATGCATTTCTAAGAGCTCTTTCTGCTTGGCTCTGAGCCCATAAAGGCCCTGAAAGCTCTTGAAAGGAATGATTCACAGTCTCTCTGAGGGTGCTTTTATTAATCTTTGAAAACCCACCATGCCACACTGGAAAAGGAAAAAAGTTAACTTTCAATATAAATTGTAGAAATGTGTGGGTGTGTGTAGGTTTCCAGGAATAATATCTGACACACTCACTCTTTGATTGTAGTTCAGACTGATTAGCACTTTAGTGTATCTATTGAACGTGTAAACAGAGAGAGCGAGAGAGAAAAATACCATACACTGTAAAAAATTTGCTGTAGTTCTGCAGCTGGTTGCCAGTAACTTACTGTAGATTTTTAATTTATGTTATTTACTGGCAACAGTTTGTTCAAAGTTAAATGAACATTAAACATTAACAAGTCTTTGTCTTTACAGAATAAAACTATAAAATAACAACCTACTGCAAAGCATTCTGGGAACCAGAAACCTTCATCAACCTTTTTCTGTTTTTTTTCCTTCAGATTTTGGTTCCCAGAATGCTTTGCATGAGGCTGTTATTTTAGTTTTATTCTGTAAAGATAAAGACTTGTTAATGTTTAATGTTCAATTAACTTTGAACAAACTGTTGCCAGTAAATAGCATAAATTAAAATCTACAGTAAGTTACTGGCAACCAGCTGCCAGTAATACTGTAATTTCTACAGATTTTGTTTACAGTGTATATTTGTCTTAAGCAGCAGGACATGTATTTATGCCCTGCTGAGTGTGTCTAAGTGGGCATTTAAGATAGGAAATATTGGAGTTTTTGTCTTTAAAAAAAATAATAATAAAACATCACAGCTGGGCAAGTTTGCACCCTGAAAAGCAATGGAGATATTTAACATTCAACTGTGAAGTATTTCTCACCACAGCCTTCATCTTGCAGGCCTGCCAAAGTCAGAGAGTGATGAAGAAGAAAATTAACCTGGGATTATTTGAACCTGAGTCTGAGGGTAACCGTTCGGATGAAGAGGTTCGCCATCAGCAATATAGGAGGATGTTCATGTGTCCAGATGGTAGGATTATTTGGATTATTGGACAAAATTTTGTATATATAATATACTGTATGGGGAAATAATTATTTGATCCCCTACTGATTTTGTATGTTTGCCCACTGACAAAGAAATGATGAGTCTATAATTTTAATGGTAGGTTTATTTGAACAGTGAGAGACAGAATGACAACAAAAAAAAAATCATGAAAACACGTTTCAAAAAGTTATACATTTGATTTGCATTTTAATGAGTCAAATAAGTATTTGACCCCTTCGCAAAACATGACTTAGCTAAACCCTTGTTGGCAATCACAGAGATCAGATATTTGTGTAGTTGCCCATCAGGTTTGCACACATCTCAGAAGGGATATTGTATAGATCCTCTCCAAGTCATTAAGGTTTCGAGGCTGACGTTTGGCAGCTCGAACTTTCAGCTCTCTCCACAGATTTTCTATGGGATTAAGGTCTGAAAACTGGCTAGGCCACTCCAGGATATTAATGTGCTTCTTCTTGAGCCACTCCTTTGTTGCCTTGGCCATGTGTTTTGGGTCATCGTCATGCTGGAATACCCATTCACGACTCATTTTCAATGAGGGAAGGAGGTTCTTACCCAAGATTTGAGGGTACATGGTCCCAACCATCGTCTCTTTGATGTGGTGCAGTTGTCCTGTCCTCTTAGCAGAAAAACACCCCCAAAGCAAGTTTCCACCTCCATGTTTGACGGTTGGGATGGTGTTCTTGGAGTCATAGGCAGCATTCCTCCTCCTTCAAACACGGCGAGTTGAGTTAATGGCAAAGAGCTCGATTTTGGTTTCATCTGACCACAACACTTTCACCCAGTTCTTCTCTGAATCATTCAGATGTTCACTGGCAAACTTCAGACGGGCCTGTACATGTGCTTTCTTGAGCAGGGGGACCTTGCAGGCACTGCAGGATTTTAGTCCTTCACGGTGTAGTGTGTTACCAATTGTTTTCTTGGTGACTATGGTCCCAGCTGCCTTGAGATAATTGACAAGATCCTCCTGTGTAGTTCTGGGCTGATTCCTCACCGTTCTCATGATCATTGAAACTCCATGGGATGAGATCTTGCACGGAGCCTCAGACTGAGGGAGATTGACAGTTATTTTGTGTTTGTTCTATTTGTGAATAATTGCACCAACTGTTGTCACTTTCTCACCAAGCTGCTTGGCGATGATCTTATAGCCCATTCCAGCCTTGTGTAGGTCTACAATCTTGTCCCTGACATCCTTGGACAGCTCTTTGGTCTTGGCCATGGTGGAGAGTTTAGAATCTGATTGATTGATTGCTTCTGTGGACAGGTGTCTTTTATGAAGGTAACAAGCTATGATTAGGAGCTCTCTCTTAAAGGGAGTGCTCCTAATCTCAGCTTGTTAGCTGTGTAAAAGACACCTGGGAGCCAGAAATCTTGCTGACTGATAGGGGATCAAATACTAATTTCATTAATTAAAATGCAAATCAATTTATAATGTAAATCTTAATCTAATAAGTCTTTTTTGAAATGTGTTTTTCTGGATTTTTTTGTTACTCTGTCTCTTACTGTTAAAATAAACCTACCATTAAAATTATAGATTGATAATTTCTTTGTCAGTGGGCAAACGTACAAAGTCAGCAGAAGATCTTTTTTTTTTTTTCTCACCGAATCTCTTGTAGAAGCTTCAGTTAAAATCTCTTCCACTTTAATACAGGTTATGTATTGCGGGGCAGTATGGTGATGTGACCCAAAGGTGATGTTCATACAGTATAATAAATTCTAAATAGAAGAACAATGGGCATTTTACAGCACCCAAGTGGCAATTTGAGGATGCCCAAGAGATTCGCGCTGTGATTGGCTAAGTGTTAGTTCACTCAAATCTAAGTAACAAATCAGAGAACATGGGCGGAAATATTGGTGCTAGGTCAAAAAAGTGCAGGGGACAGAATCACCTTTTTCTAAAAGTGTTTAGTTGCTACGCCCCTGAGTCCAGGTAATGTGAATTGACAGTTACACACTGCCACTTTTGTTTCCTTATGACCTCTTGAAATAGAAAAGATCATTTGATGTGTTTGTAGGAGAGGCAGATGACGGCAGAGAAACAGGGCTTTTAATGGGCTGCTTCCAGAGTAGACCATTGACCTTCAGAAAGAGAACAGAGATAGGTAATGATCTACAGACTACAGTATGCAGAAAATATGAAATGGCTGGGGAGGAAGACAAGCATTTTCAGGTCTCATTTAATATTCTGTTTCCTTACTCATCTTTCAAGCAGCACCATGCCAGTAAACTGATGTAAAATGTAAAATTTGCAAATTGATCCCCCTCAGGGTAAAATGTGACCCTGAAAAGGAGATCCTACCTCTGGGCATTTGTAGATGAGAGAAAATGGTGTTGATTTTGTAACAGGAAACTCAGCTGATAGAAGCGACGAGTGGCTTTGTCATTGTAACTCTGTTCTCTGGCTTATTCCCGCAGGCTGTAGACTCCAAACGACAAGCCTGCCAAAGATGGGGAAAAAAAAGCAGGGTGTAAAAATGGAGAGGACAAGATACAATTAAAGCCATAGCCAACTGCTTTTTTGCTTTGGCAGTCAAAAGCTAGAAGGTGTCCAGTTTTCTCTTTTCATTTGCTGCTGAATGCAACTGATGATAAATATAAGGACAGACAAGGTCTGCAGTTACTCAAACAAGTGCAGACACACCACACACAATAATTGTCAGCCTTGGGCCTCTCTCTTTCACTCTCTCACCCTCTCCACTTTCTCTAATGGAGACAATGACTTAATCAGTCGCTCATAATAATGTCAATTCCTTGTGTATTACTTAGTGTTCAGTAAATAGGATATGATTTGTGAACAAAATGTCTGCTGGTTTTGCTAGCGTAATGCTAGGGTGTTATGAATTACGGTTTCGTTCTTTGTTTTAAAGGGGTCATGACATGAGAAACCATAGGCCCCGCCCACTGATGTTTAGTCGCTTAATGGCTGACATTTGTCGCTAGGATAGTTAAACAAGGCACAGTTTCTTGAAGAGTTCACAAAGAAACATTTGTTGAAAGATGAAGTGGTACTGGATCTGACTGCAGCTGCATCATAAATGGTAAGTAAATGGTTTCATAATGCTTTGTCTGGAAATTACTTTTTTTCATGTTGTCAAAACACTCACATGCAATAATGAGGGAGCATTGATACTGTTTCCTATGCAATGGCATTAGCCAATCATAACAGTGGCTGATTACTGACAAGCCTTATACGACACACCACTTAAAACAGGTCATTTTAGACTGAGGGTCAGAATGAAGGTTGAAAATAATCATTTTTCCACATATTTATTTATTTATTAGTGCAAAAAAAAAAAAAACTTAATTAACATTGTGATTAATCGCATCCAAATGTGTGTACTGTTTATGTTTATTGTGTGTGTGTGTGTGTGTATATATATATATATATATATATATATATATATATATATATATATATAATACAGACACATACAGTATATATTTTCAAAATGTTTACATGTATAAATTTATATTCATATAATTTATATTATATATATATAAATATATTTAATATATAAACATAACATATTTTTCTTGAATATACACATGCATGTGTGTGTATTTATATATACAAAATAAATATACACAGTACACATTTATTTAGTTTTTATTTATTTTGGATTTAATTGTTGCCAGCACTAATTAAAATAAATAATGTAATACAATAAAAAAAAAATCCATGTCATGATCCATTTAAAGACTAGAAATCATAAAAATGTAAATAAATTAAATATAAAAAATATAAAAAAAAATATAAATATAAAAAATATATAAAAAGCAAGTTTTCAAACAGTATGTTGACTTTATAATATCACATACTATTTTTTCATACTGTATACATTTGTCTCTGTGATGCTCAAATGTTTGGGGTCAGTAACATTTTATTATATTATATTATATTATATTATATTATATTATATTTATTATATTATATTACATTACATTATATTATATTATTTTAGATTACTTTATTTTATTTTTTGAAAGAATACTTTTGTTTAGCAAGGATACATTAAAATGATTAGAAAATTATTGGAAAGACATTTGAAAATTTACAAAAGATTTAAATGTTAGAATACACATTTTTTTAACTGTCTATACATCAAAGAATCCTGTAAAAATGCAAACTGTTTTTAACATTTATGATATTATTAAGAAAAACTGTTTCATTAGCCGCAAATCAGCATATTAGAATGATTTCTGAAGGCTCATGTGACACTAAAGACTGGAGTAATGATGCTGAAAATTCAGCTTTGCATTACAGAAATGAATTTCATTTTAAAAATACATATTTTAAATTATAACATTTCACAATATTACTGATTTTACTGTATTTCTGATCAAATAAATGCTGTACTTGAAAGAAGAAATAGGTGAATAAAGTTATTTTTGTTTTCTTTGTGCACAATTTTTTTTTTCTGTTTTAACAATGTCCATAGTACCTTTCTGGACCTTGAATGTGCCAGTGGCGTTGCTGTCTATGCAGGGTCAGAAGGCTCTTGGATTTTATCAAAAAATATCTTAATTTGTGTTTTGAAGATGAACAAAGGTCTTACGGGTCTGCAACGACATGAGGGTGAGTAATTAATGGCACAACTTTCATTTTTGGGTGAACTATCCCTTTAAAAATCACAAAATCTTACCAACCCAAATGGTATACACTATACTGCAGCATATTAAAGGAAATGTGTTTCCCACAAGATCAGATTTGGGATCTGTGGTGTCTGTAGCACAAATGGTGCAAGATGAGTTATTTATCACTGTCTCTCTTTCTCCTCTCTCTGTTTATAAACATCTTGATAGCTTGCTTACTATTAAACATGTAGAAAGGGTCAAGTGGTACTCATCCGAGCCCCGGGCATCTCTTTACATTGTGTCTGGATGGATAGATAAGAAAAGTGAAAGCATCTGAAAGCAGAATCAAGGCAGCAATAACACAATGTCTCGGTGGCACGCAAAGGTATTTTAAGATGGAAAAGATGATGCGCTGTGTCCTCTTTCACCCTGGACTGTCTGGACTTTAGAACTCTCTCCATCTGCCAGCTGCTCCTTGTGTATCTTTTAGCTTGTCTGTTTGTTTGCTTGTGTGTGTGTGTCAGAGTGATGTGATTAATAGAGTGAGATTATTACACAAAGATTAGAAGCGTTGAGAATGAGTTTCTGGTGCTGTTATCGGTGCGATCCAAGACCAGATGATAAGTTTACAACCTCACGGACAAATATAAAACAGAGGCCGTGTAATTATAGTAGTTATTTGTCTAAAACAGGCTGTATAATGGCTGGGTGTGCGGTGATTAATTGGCTGTATCCAGCATGGATGTGCAAAGTGCAAATTTTTGCAAATTGTGCTGATGTTGGTACTATTGTTAGAGAGTCATTGTACAAAGCATTTAATCAACATCTCCCTATGTTGTTGGCCTCCCTGTTTTATTGACTGAAAGTTGTAAGCCGGATAATGGCTTAAAATACAGTTATACTCTCTTTAAGATCACATACACACTGCACAGCTTCAGGAGGGCCAACCGCATTGAAATGCAAGAGTGAATCTCATAAACAATTCTTCATGTAGGGAACACAAGTTGCTCTTAGAATTGTGGTGATTGAACTGATCTATATCACTGCTTGTAGAAATCTATCGACCATGCTGTGATTCCCTAACCACCAGTGGGCAAAGTGCAACAGTCGGGTTCAGAAATTATCGGATAATCCCATTAATTTTCTCCATGGGGAATTGATTTTTAACGTAACTTAAAACCTTTAAAAACAGACCTGGTGTGAGCTACGAGGTTGCTGTATAAAGCACACAGGTTTATAAAAACAGTAAATACAGTGCTTTGCAAAGTATTCACACCCCTTCATTTTTTTTTCACATTTTGTTACATTACTACCTTATGTGAAACTGCTTTAAATGACTTTTTCCCCACATTAATCCACCCTCCATACACCATTATGACAAAGCAAAAACATGCTTTTTTTAACGTCTTTGCAAATTGATTAAAAAAAACCTAAATGATTCCATTGCATAAGTATTCATACACGTATCTGGGACAGGTGAAATTTAGCTCAGGAGCATTCATATTGCTTGTAGATGTTACTACACTTCAAGTGAAGTTAACCTGTGGCAAATTCAATTGAATGGGTATCATTTGTAAAGGCAAACACATCTTAATAAAAGGTGTAACAGCTGAAAATGCATATCAGAGCAAAAAAAAAAAAAGACAGGATTGCATCAAGTCACACATCTGGGGAAGAGTTCAGAAAAAATAATTGGCTGCATTGAAGGTTCACAGAAGCATGCAATCTCTGTTACCTCTGTTACTTCCTATAGCCTTCTGGCCAAACTGAGCAACTGATGGAGAAGGGCTTTGGTTAGACTGGTGACCAAGAACCTGATGGTCACTCTAGTTGAGATCCATGATCATATATGCAGATGGGAGAAACTTACAGAAGGACAAACATCACTCCACGATCTGAATGGTGTGGCAAGACTTAATCTTCTCCTCAGTGAAGACACATTAAAACACACTTGGAATTTAGAAAAAAACACCTAAAGGACCCTCAGGCTGTAAGAAACAAGATTCTCTGGTCTGATGAACCTTAATTCCAAGCATCATGTTTGAACCAAGCACTGCTCATCACCTGCAGAGTACCATCCCAAAGGTAAAGCGTGGTAGTAGCCTCATACTGTGGGGCTGTTTTTCAGCAGCAGGGACTGAGGGACTCAGAAAAGCTCAATGCACCAAAATATTGAGATAGGCTTAATGAAAACCCAGTCCAGAGCATTCAGTACCTCAGACTGGGCAGACCGCAAGAGTGGCTTATAGACAACTCTGTGAATGTCCTTGAGTGGTCCAGCTTGAGTTTGGACTTGAACCCAATCAAACATTTCTGGAGAAACCTGCAAATGTCAGCCAGACCCCATCCAAGTTGACAGAGCACCTGGTGAAGAGGTGAGGTGAAAAATGGCAAATAATTGCCAAATGTGCCAAAAAGACTGTAAAGATACTTCAGCTTGGTAGGAGTTAAGGGTATGAATACTTATGCAATGTGTTTTTTTTGTTTTGTTATAATTGTATGACGTTGTGACAATTTAGATTTTACCTTGTCATTATGGTTCATTGAAAGTAGATTGATGTGGGAAAAAGTAATTTAAAACAGTTTACCATAAGGCAGCAACATAACAAAACGTGAAAAAATAAAGGGGTATGAATATTTTCACAAGGCATTGCAGTTGTCTAAAAAAGCACTATAATCAGTTACAGATCATTTGAATCTATTTTTTATAGTATAGTGCTTAATATAAATGTAGTCCTTAAGGCTCTTAAGTCTTTTTGTTTGATTTTCAATACTTTTTTTGCTTTATATTTTTGTGATTGTCCTTGTAGTTGGTTTGGTTCATAGCTTAAAAAAAATATTATGGGGAAAAAAAAATAGAAAACTTTCGACTTTTGACTGAATTTTTCCCTGTTTAAGTTCTACAATCGTGTTCCCGGTGCATACCAACCAGGAAACAGTGAAAAAGAACAAGCCAAAGCCTTTCTCTGCAAGCATGTAAAAAAACGAGCAGCTCAGTTGTTTACCTTTACAGACATAACGACAGTTTTTTTATAACTTATGTGTGTTTTTACCATAAACTGTTGTACATTTTACAGTTTAAGCACAATAAGACATTATCAGCAGCTCATTTGCATTTAAAGAGTCATGCATGAAAACAATGTGTTTTCGCTTCCACTCAAAATAGGCAATTTTAAAATTATAGAATAAATGATACAGTGCAAAAAAAAAAAAAAAAAAAAGGCTTGTCTTACTTAGTATGTTTGTCTTGTTTCTAGTCAAAATATCTAAAAATTCTTAGTTTAAGAATTTTTAGATATTTTGACTATAAACAAGACAAAAATACTAAGTAAGACAAGCCTTTTTTTTTTTTTGCAGTGTATGTGGGCTCTTTTAAGCTTAAACTTCACAGACACATTTTGGGGACACCTGAGACATTACATCTTGTAAAAAGGAGCATAATAGGTGCCCTTTGCATTATGTAGTAGCCTAAGTTATATCCATGCATCATCTTGCTCAAAGCGACAGGTGCTTGAAAATAATAGGCTACTTCACATCATTAAGTTCATTCACAGCCAGGGATGTTCATCAGAATATGTGAAGAGGGTTTTTATGTCTTCTTACAGACCACCTTCCACTTTAGTGCAAATTCTCTGGCTTTTTAATAACATTTTCAGTTCATTCATTTCATAAATGAAGTATCATTTGCTTATATTGTTGAATGAATGAATCATTTACATTTAGTTCCTGCACTAATAAAAACTAATAATTTCATAATTACAGTGAATAACAGTACAAGTCAACGTATTGTATGCACATAACTTAAACAAGTCATAAATATTTATTCAGATTTCAGAATGAGCACTTAAAGACATAGAGGTACTCATTAGGTACAGGTTGATTATTAAAATCAGATTTTCCTTGAATTCAACAGAATGTGGGAATCACAGATATACTTGTCTTCTAAATGCTTATTTTTGCTTTATGCTTTAATGCTTTATTTTTTTTAATTGCTTTTTTTAACACTAGTACTTTTAATTGTAATTGAGTACAATTTCAGCAATGTAACAGTACTTGTAATTGAGTATACATTTTCAGTACTCTTTCCACCACTGGGTATAGAAAATAACAACGAATTCTCTCTTTGCCTGGAGTTTGATTGACAGACAATCTGACCAATCACAACGCTGAATCTGCCATTTTTGTCCTATAAACAAACTAGACACGACTCAGGAGAGTAGATTAACGTTGGTGGACGTGAACTTGAAAAATGGTATGTATTTTTGTCTTTCCGCGATTGAAACAAGATACTTTCTGATGTTCACTAATGTAAATTCGTGCTGTAACTTAACTAGTAAAGAGGACGAGATGATCGGTTCATGTACCGCTTGAACTGAGGCGTTACAGCCATAGCAAAGTCCTTTTAAAGGAGAACTCCGGTGTGATTTTGACCTAAAGTGTATTGAATCATGATACCGAGTGTGAACGTACCTTGCATATTTCATCTCGGTTTGTGTCCAGCTGTCCGAAATCTGGGGACAGTTAGCCGATGCTCACAACAGGCTGTCTATGAGAGTGAATAGGGCATCGGAAAAGCCATGTAAATAAATCACTGTTTTACGCCATTTAGGAGGCACAAAGTAGCTCCACACTTCATCGGTAGACTTCCAAGGGCCCTGACATTTAAAACGAGACATTGAGAACTCAGAAAAAGCACCGGTAGTTTATTTACAAGAAGATTTATACAGACATCTTCCACCAGGAACAGAGCGATGGCCGCCATCTTAAATGTAGTCACGATAAGTCGAGTGTCGAGCACCAAGGAATTTACCAGGTTATCAACGTATAAGGTTGTAGTTTCCTTCGTGCTCGACACTCGACTTATCGTGACTACATTTAAGATGGCGGGACTTCTAACGGCAGCTGCAGTGACGCGCTGACTTTACTCATCAACGATTGGCTCTTTCACTAAGAAGGCGGAGCTTCGCGGTCATGATGACCGTTGCATTTTTCCCCATTCAAAACTACACGAGTGACATGTCTTTGGTATTCTATAGTCTTTGTTTATACGTAAGCCGTCTGCCATTTTGCTGCGGTCCATAGATCTATGTAAATCACCATAGTAATCACTGAATATTCGAAATGCCACAGTCCTGAACAGCCGTTGGTCTGCGAACCTACAGTATGGTGAATGACGTCAAGTGGACCGTTCCAAAATGGCGGACGCATCTACGTGCTTGGAGCGGTCCAATGGGGTATCTACATATATCTATGGTTACAGCGATCTGTCATGACCGTTATAGACCTTTTTCCTGAGTAAACGATGAGCGCCGCCATTACGAATTCTAACGTCACATTGAATGCTTTTCTGTTCCGGTTTCCATAGGAACCCATTCAAATAGTCCATCTTTTTTTAATGTAGCTAACGTCCACTGCTTCGTGTCATCTACACACTCATTAAAGTGAGGCACTGACAAATGACGGTCATTGCGACATTGCCAAGTGATGGCGCTATGAGCCATGTGCTTTTTAAAAACATTTTAATAGGTTTAACATTAGTTTATTAGCTCGGAATATACCCTAATTTGACTAGAAACAATGCAGACCGGAAATGCAAAGCATTCTTTCAGTTAAGAGTCGGACTTACTTCCGTGTTCAGGAAAAACGTCTATAGAGACACAAAGTTGTACGTTATTCATTGTTTAAATAAAAAAAAAAAAAAAGCCCTTGAAGGACAAGAACTTGACAGCCTTTTTGTTTTTATTTACTTTAATTATCAAAAAGTGACCAGGGATATTCCTCAAATATGCAGAAAAAAAAGACGTCTGCACGCCTTTGAATCGACAGAATGGTGAGTAAATAATAACAGAACTGTCATTTTTGATGAACCAAGGACATAGTTGATGGATGTGTGTAATGTATCACATACCACCATTCCTATTTGATTCAATACTGGAGAACATTTCAAGGTTATAATCCTTCATTGCAGTCTGTCACTTTGGATAGATAGAGATAGAATACAGGCTTAGGTAAACAGCCTGAGAAAAGCCAATGCTGACTTTGAGACTTTTTTGTTTTGTGGTTTTTCACTTGTGTTTATGTTTTATGATTTTACTCTAAGGATCAAGGGTCCAGCATTGAGCGCTGGATCACTGTTGAGCTGGCCCTGGGTCCATGTGTTTACCATTTGCGGCTAGTTGTTTGCTTTTAATGATTTATATTACCTTCAGGCCTTTCGTCAGGCTTCAGGGCCATGCTATTGATCTGGGGGTGATTTGCTTGTCTGGTTTGTACAAACTCAGAGTTCCCAGGGGTTGAGCACGGCCCAGTCGTCTGCGGTTCTCAATAAACACATTAGCTCAATGATCCAACCCAATTTATGATCTAGATCAAGGGTGCTCAGCCCAGCTCCTGGAGATCTTCTTCCTGCAGAGCTAACATTTAACCCCCCTCTATTAAACACACCAACCCTTTAAAAGCAAACCCAAAGACCTCGATTAGCTGGTTCATGTGTGTTCGAATAGATATAGGTCTGAACTCTAGCAAGCAGGCAGTTAGATCTTTAAGAGCCATTTGAACACCCCTATTGTAGTAACACATCATTTATGTTGCATACGTTGTTCTGCTAATTTAGGCTGAAAGGGCGCATTATTTTGACAAACTAAAGTTAATAGGTGGTAAAGATACGTATGAACAGTATAAATTAAGATATTAGCCTAATATGATAAAAATCATAAGAACAAACATGAATGTTGTCAAGATTCTTACCCTGGAAATCTGGTTCAGTTTGACCAACCACAAACACCTTTTGTTCCTCAGACAGTTTTTGCACTCGTCTCCTTGATTTGTAACTTTTGGCAGTCTATAGTACTCCAAATGTCTTTCCCGGTCTTACCAATTAGTACAGGCCAAAGCATGACAATAATTAATCATTTTCAGCAGCAATAATCAGCAAACTTTGCGAGTTTCGTTCGGTTCAGTGGCATTGTTTGCGTTCAGTGCCACCAATATGGCCGATTCATGACGTGTCATGAAAAAAAATCTCACCTCACCTCACCTTAAACCATTTGTATGTTGCTTCTGAAAGAGTGTAAGCACTCACATATTACTCCGTGTGTTAGATAATCACATCCACAGTATGTGTTTGGAGTGGATTTCAGATTTTAGTTTTATTTTTCCTGTTCCAAGGTTGCTCGGATACTACAAGCAATCAAAAAATATAAATGTTTAGTGAACATTGTTGATTGAGAATGTCAGTATAATGAAATGTTCTTTGTGGATTTTAAGGATGTTTACACTTGTAGTTAAGTTGTTTTGGTTCTTTTGTCGGACCAAAAAAAGCTCAGCATTCGCACTTTCACTGGCAAAATTGCTTCTACAATGAGAACAACCAAGTATGCTTGGACATTCTGTCCTTTTTAGGGTCTCGTCTTGTGACATCCCATCTTGTTCTTGGTTTGTTTAGATGTCTTTAGCCTGTGTTATGTTAATATATCAGTTAAGGTGCACTAGAAGCGGAAGCGGACCAAGGTCGGATGGTAGTATTCAAACTTTTTCACATTTATGGATCACATTTTTTTGGACCCGACATAAGCTCAGTTAGTTAGGGATGTAACTATTATCAGTATCGTGGTATCGCGATAACAAAACTCGATATTATTGTGGTCACATGGCGATATGAAACGATAGGTCTTCTGGGCAAAAAGTGTAGTTTTTGAAATATATGTAAGCTTCTTATTCTAAAATAAAAGGTCTTTGAAGTTGTGTTTTGGGCCATTATGTTTTGGCTTTGTGCTTGGGAAAGCAACGGCCACCAGTTATGCTGTATTTTTCCGGCAGATGATTACAGCATTTCACTAGATTTGTTGTGTGACGTGTTTTTGTAAGCCTGTTTTCACCGAAGCTGGAGTTTACCATTAAAATAAAAGCTCTACTGCCATTTTCGTCAAAATAAAAGCATATGAATTGCTGACAACTAGCAGTTTAAAGGTGCCATAGAATGGAAAACTGCATTTACCTTGGCATAGTTGAATAATAACAGTTCAGTACATGGATGTGACATACCATGAGTCTCAAACACCACCATTTCCTCCTTCTTATGTAATTTTTTTTAACCCCCTAACTGTCACCCCCATTTTTAAAAATAGGCATGAAAGTGCACTATCCAAACTTAAATTGTTGTCATGAACACTTTGGAATACAGATTGGTCTCTTTTTAAAGAAGACACTCAGCAGATTATTGCAGAAGTGCAATTTTTTTTCAAATAAATAAAGTATCAACAAATTATAGAAGTTTAAATTTACTGTAAATAAAATGCAGTGTACAATTTATTTTGTATCATTTATTTTTCAGTGTATCATTTATTTTATATAAAATACATATTTTACATAACAGGTTTTATCCTAAATTTGATATAAAATTGAAGCCCCACATCTAAATAAGTTATGTTCCAAATTTGAAGTTGATATGAAAAAAATGAAGGTTCCTGTTAAAGTTTGTTTAGGGCGTTATACCACAAACAGCCACCGGGTGCCATACAAGACCTTTCCAATGATATGTTTTTTGTCAAGATTGTAAAAAGTTATGATTCTAAAAGACCATAATGCATTTTGTAATATGACACCGCTAAGAGGGAGGAGACTGTCAAACGATTTTAAAGTGCCATTTCCATGGTAAGCTAAGCTTTCAAATGATATATAATTTATGATGTTACTAAAACATTTGATAGAGAAAAAGGACAACGGAAAAAAGAGCGCCAAGCGTCCCACAGGTGGGACGGTGACAGTTAAGGGATTAAGTCAACTTTATTGTCAATTCTGCCACATGTACAGGACATACAGGGAATTGAAATTGCGTTACTCTCAGACCCATGGTGCATACAAGTAACATTAAATACAAAAAGTAACATTAAATACAAACAGAACCATTAAATACAAAGGTAGAATTAAAAAAAATATGAATAAATACAAATAAACATATAATATATAAAAATGAAAAATACAAGTAAGGGCACATGGTAGAGAGTGCAAACCATGTAAACAATATAGTACAATAATTCTGGTGTTTGCAAAAGACCACTGAAAAATAGGTCAATTCTAACATAACACAGACTAATGCAATAGTCCTGAACGTTAATAGTTACGCCCCCAACATTTGCATAAAAATTAAATAAAAATAAAATAAGGCTAGCGGTAGCCTGTTACATTGCAGTACATAAGATTTCACTTACCACATAAACGGAGACATGACTTCTCTGATGATGGCGAATGATTTACAGATCCTGATCATCACTAACAAGCATCAAAACTTGTGTGGTAAGTACTGCCGCTGTAGTATAACGTTACACAGAGCACATGTGATCACAATAGTGAGAGTAAAATGTTGCGGATTCAAAACGGCAGATTCAACAAACCACATATTAAAAGCGGCTAGAGCTCCGTAATTAAATATATATTTCCTCCATGTGAGAGCTATTGAGATGAGCAGCTCTGTGAAACAGCCAATCAGAGCAGAGCTCAACATTAATATTCACGAACCTTCCAAATAAGGCAATAACAGACCATTTCATTCTAGGGACAAATCCAAGGGTTGTAAATGGACTTGTAAAACCGTTGCTGGAGATTTTTTGCCCATTCCTATGCCATATACCTTCTATGTAGATATCAGAGAACGATTTAAAATATTCTCCCAATGCATTCTATGGCACCGTTAAAGGGGTAACGTTACTACAGTCCAAAGTCAGGGCTCAACGCTTACTTTTCTTGTTAGGGGCACTTGTGCATGAGCACAGTCAAAATTTTAGGAGCACATTCTAAACAATAATCACAAATCTGATAAGAAACTTTCCCATTACGAGGTGATATTTGATTCCTTAAAGTGATTTACAGGGGAATTTTGTTTTTACCTTTGTTTTTACCTTTTCATATGTTTAATGAGGCTCAGAGGTGGCATGAGTGCAATCAAATTCATAAATTCATGTTGAGATTAATGTTTTAAATATACAATTTTGAACTCTCAAAGTGAATTAGATAGAAGAATTTAACTTTAAAATGTACAAAATGTTAATTTCTTTTTCCAATGCTTAATTTGTCTTTTTTAAAAATATTGCAATAATATCGTATCGTGGACTTCATGTCGTGTTTTTATCGTATTGTGAGATTTGATATCGTTACATCCCTACAAACAGTGGTCTACTTTTGGGGTAGGACTGTGGGAGTGTTTGTGAAACCTGTTTGTAAATCATCATTGGGATGGTTCGTGAAATGCAAACAGAAAAAAACTTGCATAAATCCTTTAAAACTGTAAACTGCTGCATTCTATTCAGTGGAAAATTACACCAAAATTTCCTCTGTTTGTGTTTCATGAATAACGCCCATTACTGAAAATTACATGCTTTAAAATGTGTAGTTGTGCATGGATCAACACAATGAGATGAGGCCGGTTTGATGGAAAGTGACAACAATGCCTAAAACAAGAGATACGCTAAGTAATCAGACTGCTGATGGATTCATTGTGCTGGAGATCCATCATTGTGAGTGATAATCGGTGTGATGTGAGGGTTATTCTGTGCTAGAGAAAAATTAAAATAGCTGAAGTGAAACATTGCCAAGTGGGTGTTTAAAGAGAAGACTCATGTGGAGTTCACAGGAGCTACAGCCAGAGAGAGATGCCAATGGCTGGGAGAAGCCTAAACAGAGTGAATAGATGCCAAATCTGCCATTTGACAGTTTACAATTTCCACACAAGCAGTTAAATGTTGCTATTTGGGATGTTATGTGTCATACAATAGCCTGAATGAAAAATGTAAAAGTTGTAGCTATAATTATTGCGCACTGAATAGACATATGGTGGAATTTCTCTATTGAAGAAGAGATGGCACCCCATAAACACTAAGCATTTTCTTTGCCAAAACAAAATTGCGATGCATTGCTTGCTTCAGTTGGCACCAATCATCTTTTTATTCTGTCAGTCAGCCATCTGCTTACATTACCATTACCATTTAGCTCCTTGCGGCGCTCCTTCCCGCTATCTCCTCTTAAGTCATTCTTTCCATCCATCCTCAGATTTGCAGTGTAGAGTTGTATAAATACAAGCTAATTGTCAGTGACAAGCCTTTCCACCTGCACTATGTTTGATTTCATGGCATGTCTGAGGCTTTTTTCTTGCTTTCGGTCTGTTAGACAATTTATGCCTCATAAATATACATGAAAATAATGTTATTTTATACGGAAGATTTGTTTTAATGTATGTGGTAATTATTAAAGAGGCTCATGCGCATCATGGAGGTGTTGAAAATCAAGAGGATCACAGTGATTTATTGTTTCTCGTCATTACTTTTATTAGGGGTTCAAGGCGTAGCACTGAAACACTGTTGTAATTGTTAGAATGCTCACAGGTCAGCGATCCCCACAAAAAACTGATTGTGCAGACCAGACCGTAAGTCGTAGAGACTTGAATCTTGGAGGGATGGTAGTACTCACTCAGACTGCCACCAACGCTCGCCCAATGGGCCTGACGGGGGCGCTACAGCGATCAAAACTACAAAATCGCTCATAACTCCTAAATCGTCAGTCGCAGGCTGAAGTGTCTTATGTCGTTGAAATTTTGATTTTTTTTTGCAAAACCTACTCGAACTAGTCCTAGGTTTTTCGCAGATCGGAACCAAACCAGTGCAGAAAGATTCTCTGGAGAGTGAATATCAATAATTATATATATATATATAAAAAAAGTCAAACATTTCGACTCACCGTTGCAAAGTGATGCCAAACTTTCGAAAGGGGCAGGGGTGCCTTTAGTAAAATGCCTTTAACTAGGGATGCTCTGATCGATCGGCCGGAGATCGGTATTGGCCGATAATCACATTTTATGACTGGATCGGTACTCACTAAATTGGCCGAACTCACAAACCGATCGCAATTTGATAACGTCAATGCGTGAGGGCGTACATGATGCGTGCAGACATGAATTAACTGGCACAGCAATTGCTGGTGTGGAACTGCTATGTCAAAGAAATACTATGTCAAAAAAATCTGGCTTGCAGGAGCATTGTCCCAAACATGCTTATGTTTATATGTGTGCGCTTCGAGTGTGCATGAACGCTCTAGGATGAGTGTGCCAGTGCTGAATAGTTAAACACTGGAGATAATTAAAAAAGAACTGCAATTTATAAACTTTAGCGACGATGCAACACTGCCTCTATTGTGCAAGTAAACAATTCCTGTGTCAACTAGGGCTGGACCAGAATATTCGATTATTCGAATATTCGTTCGGTGGGTTGGCATTCGATTTTAAATTTTGAGATTCGAATATTCCTTTTTTTTCATACACCTTGCATCCCCTGCGAAACGGTTCTCATTCACGCTTAAATATGAATGAAGAAGATCAGACTGCTGCGCCACTAACACAGAGACAGCTAAAAAAACAAAAAAAAAAAAAGAGAGAGATTGAGTAATATTTGAGAGACACTATAAAGTACAGTCGGGCCCACTTGAATTAAACGCCTCCGCGTTTAAATGCAAGCAGTAGGCTAAAGCTGACCGCAAAGCCCCAGCAAAAATAATTACCATGAATGTGTCGGGGGAAAAAGTAAGGAGATATTTGAATTATTTATTAATAAACTAGTATTTGATACAAAGATGAAGTTGACGATCCTGACTCGCCATTTTCTCATTGGACGCGCCTTTAATACCTAAATGCATATTTATGGATTAGGCCTATAGCTAATGAAAGAGTTTTGTTTTCGATTTGAATTATTTAAATTATTTTTACAGTTTCGGATGATATATTAGTCTTACCTTTATGAGCAAAAATGAAGTTTCACATAGCACTGGCGCTTTTAATATCCATGGATTTTAATTGAAATCGTGATGACTTGGTTTATGACTTGGACTTTAAACAAACAAAAACTTAAATTTAACAAATAAAAAGTGTTCCAAATATATTTCTAAATTAACTTTATAACTTAAATAAACGCAAATAAATGTAATCACTTTGCTATTAAAAACAGCAGCTGTGCAATGGGGAAGAGAAAGAGAAAAAAGACCGGTTTCAGTCGGACTCTGGCCAGTAATTCTGATGAGCTGTCGGAGAAGGTCCGGGCGAGGTTGTAGGAATTTTTGCAACAAATATTTGTTTAATAGCCTATTCAACATTCTTATTTAGTCTAGTTTCATATTTAAATGTATTTATTTATTTGATTTATTTTAGTGTTTTGTAGGCTGCTTGTTCACTGACGGAAGTGCTCAAATAAACACGCACGTTTGTTATTAATGTTTGAGCCTCATTTATTTTGGGTTTCAACATAATATACATAGGCTATGTATTTTATATATATGCTTATATATAAATGTTATACGGCACAAACGTTATATATAATGTATATATATATTTATTTATTAATAATTTAGATATAAATAATTTATTTATATATAAGCACTGCGACATTTTTTTTCGTTCTTCTTTTATTTAAATAGCCTACCCTTTACGGTGTCAGTAATTACTGTGCTGCTAATTTCTGATTTGGGAGTGATTTGTTTCTTAAAAAAATGTTAGGCTACCTTATTAAAAGTATTGCTCTTAACAGACCTGTGTGTTTTGTATCACTAGCGCAGTGTCCGTTCATGAAGCATAAGCTCTGCCTGCGTGAGGCGCGCCACATCCAACTCGCAATGTTCTATTACAATTTATTAACTCTGAACGTGTTGTGTCCATATTGCACCAAAATGCAACACTGCACTCCCTTGCGTCCACAGCAAAAATAGTTTGGATGAACTGTTCTCCACATAATAAAAATGCAAACAGAAAGACATACAGAGATTCCTGCCTTTATTAGAGAGAAGAATATGTTCAGCCCCTCCCACCGAAGCTTCGAATATTCGATGTTGATTACTACCGAAACTTCAAAGCTCAAAAAATGGTATTCAGACCAGCCCTAGTGTCAACTGTGCAGCTCGCTTATAGTCAGACGCGATGTGGTGATTGGATGTCTTCTGCATACTTTGAAAGAGAAGTTACCCTGAAAATAATTGCGCACCTTAGGTATAAACCCAATTTTAAAGACATATTAAAATGTTCACTGTATAATGAGTGATTATTTATTACTCTGTTAAAACAATAGTTATATTACATTACACATGTTACATAATTACTATAAAAATGTAACAAAATATAACAAAAGCAACATCTGTAATACTTTATCTGAAAAAAAAGATGCATGTTGATCAGAGAGATTACATATCAGTTATATAAAGCTCAAAGCATCGGAATCGGCATTGGTATCGGCCAATCACCATGACATAAAATCGGTACCCGGTATCGGCTGCAAAAATCCTGATCGGAGCATCCCTACCTTTAACTCCTGAATGAAATAAGATATCTTCACCAAACTCAGAACACTTTTGTAAAAGCTCAATCTAAGGTCACAGGACAAAAATTGTGTAGCTTGACCACTTGGTGGCGCTATAGGATGGAAAAGATTTAAATTTCCTTTTCGTTTTTTTCCACCACACATACGCGTGATGTTCTAAAGGAGGAAGTGAGGTGAGGCCAAGTATGGTGATCCATACTAGGAATTTGTGCTCTGCATTTAACCCATCCAAGTGCACACACACAGTAGTGAACACACACACACCGTGAACACACACCCGGAGCAGTGGGCAGCCATTGCTGCGGCGCCCGGGGAGCAGTTGGGGGATCGGTGCCTTGCTCAAGGGACTCACCTCAGCCGTGGTATTGAGGGTGGAGAGAGTGCTGTACATTCACTCCCCCCACCTACAATCCCTGCCGGACCTGAGAATCGAACCTGCAACCTTTGGATTACAAGTCCAACTCTCTAACCATTAGGCCACGGCTGCCCCTTAAATGAATATCTACAGGGTCATTTAAAAAAGGGGCCTGTCCCAAATTTACCCAAAATCCTATAAAGCCTAAAGAAAAACTCATGCAAATTTTAAACAAGCATGTAAAGTTTTAAGGGGATCAGATCACAGCTGGCGCTATAATGGTCATTAATGTTAAAAGACATAATATTTCAAGGGTAATTACCGGGGGTTTACCAAAAATGCTTTTTTAAATCATTGATTTGGTGGTAACAGGCTTGCTAAATAATGTCTATTTTTTCAAATGCACTTAAATGCCTTAAAGCGCTTAATCGCTGCTTGTAACTATATTGTTTTGAATTAGTTTATCATGGATGCCTGATATATTGTTAATACTGGCTATATTATTTCAAGCAGAATAAAAAAATAGAGTATATGCTATTTTTTTCCCATTTTTTTTTCCTGTTTAAAACTCACTTAAGTTAAAAAATAATAATACAAATATTTTTTAACACTGTTAAATGTAATGTTTAGATTTCTGTTTTTAAATGAATATCTATTTTTCATACTGTACATTTGTTATGTACATTTGTTACATTTTGTTGTTATGTTTTAAATATATATTTATTTATTATTCCTGCATGTAATAATCAACATCATTAAATTAAATCAATAGTTGTCCATTGTTTTTAATTTAATTGTTCTTTGCAGTGCTTCATGAGGTTGTGACTTTTGCCCTTTAAAGCCAAGTTTTGTACCTTTTTGTCTGATTTTGAAATATGATTTTGCTTCAAATCAAACTTTGTAATGTTGTGATTCACCAGTTGATTTGATTCATAGTGGCCTTTTATTGACTTGAAGTCATATCATTAAAAATAATTATCACTGTGACCAGAATGAAAATTTTCTGTGCATCTCTAATTTCTCTTGGTTCAAAAATTGGTCCAAATAGTTTTAATTGGCTGTAATTGTCAGGTCATGCAGCATTTTGGCTTTCATTGTGGATGGACACATTTCTTTTGCCTTGAAACAGGAGACACATGATAAGCAAGTTGTCCATACGTACATTTCCATTCCCCCCATGCCATCCAGCAGGGTCTGACTGAGTGAACCAGCGAGAGAAGAAAAGTCACCAGTCAAGGTGTTGCTAGGAGACGGTCTATTTATTGAAGCCCTTTGGTCTGTCTCAGTTTAGTTTTGATAAGTGGCATGCAATAACATCACACACTGTCAAGAGAGCTGGCCATAAAACACACTGTCTTTCATCTTCCACCCTACAGAGCCAGTGTGCCCTTCACAAAAAGAGTTCAATTGGACAGTGTGTGTTTGTGTTTCTGAAGTAAACGGTGGCTTTTTAGATAGCACTTCTGTAGGTTTGCTTTATAGATTGATACGCACCCCTCATTTTGGATGATCTCAAATTCTTTGTGCGTTTTTCCATGGATGATGGATGTCTTTAATACTTTCTTTATGTCCCTTACCTTCGCTGACAGCTCAGGCAAAGGACAAATCCCCAGCAGCCCTTGTGACGTGTAAAAGCGCTCAAAAACAGTCCTTGTGACTCACCTTGCTGCTGTCTGTTTCTGTGCTTTTATGTAGTGTCGTATAAATCAAATGACTTCAGCGCATTAAAACCACTACAGTGCACTAAAAAGACAATGCTTGTTGTGCTTATGCTTTGCGTTTGTTTTATATATGGCAATTTTTCATTTTGGTGCGTGCTTGTGTGTCGGTGTACACACTCTTTGTGTTTGTTCGTGTGCGCCCGTATCTTAGCAGACTAGTGATATATGGCCTGCCTCACAAAATACTCATAACGTTTTATTTTTTCTCTGTCTACCAGCTCTGCAAAAAGCACTTCACACGCCATGGCCAACAAGGACATGGTAAAATACACTAATATTCTGTTTTTACTACTTATTTTATGGCATTTGTTGTTGCTACTGAATGCTGAATTAAATGTTTGCATGAACTGATGTTTTTAATAAGGTCGTTGTTGTATGGTATTGCTGTTTTAGGGGTTTGTTCTGAACGTGTCCTACATGGACTTACTTATATAGGCTTGTTTTTCTAGACAGATTTATTTTTTATTTTTGCTGGTGGATGATAAAATGGGTGGAAAAGAAATCCCACAGCTTTACATTGAAACAGGGATTCGAGTCGTATCTAGAGACCAGAAGATCATACAGATTGTCATGGGCACTTTGGGTTTTGCCCAAAGTAAATATCTAGTTGTTATTGTAGTTTTCTGAATGTAGTTCACAATTTGAGAACCAAATCATGCATGCCACATGGAAAGAACACTTTTATGTGGTATATGTAGATTATTGTAACTTGTAATTATAGTAGCTCCCCAAATAGGTCACAAAATAAGACCTGAAAGTCATATTTATTGGCTTAGGTGTGTGCATAATTATTAGGCACGTTGATATTCTTTCCAAACACATTTCACCAATTCTTGCATCAATCTTAAAAACTACTGTTGATAACTATTTTCTGTTCTGAAAAGTCTGTCTTGCAGAGATGGACTAAAAATGAACTCCCAAAACTTGGTGGCAGATTTTGGAAGTTAAATTCTTGAAAGAGGTGGCACAAGAGGATGTGATGCTGGTCAATAATCACACTCAACTTACACTATATTGTCAAAAGTATTGGCCCTTCTAATAAAAAGGTTTGACTACTTTAGTAATTTCCATGAGTACAAATCTTATTGTTTAAGCATCTAATGATATTCCAGGCAATTGTGTGCTTCTAATTATATAGCAACAGTTTGGGCAGGACCCTTTCTATTCTAACATGACAATCCCTTTGTGTATAAGGCAAGGTTCATAGGGAAATGATTGATTCAGTCAGTGCGGAAGAACTTGACTGTTCTGCATAAAGCCAAGTCCTAATCCCAGCTGAACACCTCTGGTGTGACTTTAAATGCAACCTTGAGCCAAAAACTCATCACCAAACAGCAATGACTTGTACATACACTATATGGACTAAAGTATTGGGACACCCCCTTTAGAACAGAAAAATGCACTTCCAAAACTGGGGCAATAAAGTTGGAAGCATAATTCATGTATTTAAAAATTGTATTTCCATCTCTGTTGCACCAATTTTGGAGGTGTCTAAAATGACTGTACCCTAATGTAAAGTCATTGGTGTTTGCCATTTTTTTTATATCTTAAATTCTGCATTAAAAGTCACCTCAGAGATGTTCAGCTGGGATTAGGACTTGGCTTTATGCAGACCAGTCAAGTTCTTCCACACTGACTGAATCAATCATTTCTATTTGAACCTTGCTTTATACACAGAGGCATTGTTAGAATAGAAAAGAGTTGTGTCCAAACTGTTGCTATAAAATTAGAAGCACACAGTTCCCTAGATTATCATTATATAGTTAAACATTAAGATTTGTACTCATGGAAATTACTAGTTAAACCTTTTCATTAGAAGGTAATATAGTGTATCTATCTATAAAGCCTATAAAAAGCAGTCTTCATGTATTTCACAACACTTTAGGATGTTATTCTTATTAAGTGAGTGCCTTTTTTTAAGATTTTGTACTCAAGCAAAGTCTCTGAGAACCAGACACTGTACTTCTGGAGACTCTAGGTAGATTACAGGTCTGGAAAATGGTGGTGCTGGAGACTAAATGGTTCACCTTAATACTTAATTCGTTTGCACACACACAAACTACCAGGCAAAGGTTTGGACAAACTTCCCTTTACAGGGGAATAACTGGTATATAGTATATAGTCATAGATTCTAGCATTTGTACTAATGTAAAAAAGGACATGTAATATCTGAGAAACTAATAATTATTGTTTAGCACTATATTACGAATAAACTTTACTTGATGTAAACATACATGTAAACACTCATATTACTTTTACACCCTACTGTTATACAATAAAATAAATAAATATGATCCTACAGTCATATATCGTCATAAATGCATCTTACAGTCATAACGCATCGTTTTCTAGAACATAAAAAATATCCTGGCATCGTGAGAGATGCAATGCAATCAAACGTACTTCATAATGTTTCATTATGTATATAGTCAGGAATTATAGTTTGGAATAAGTCTAACTAGTAAAATGTGTACACGTTTCGTCAAAGAAAATAACAGCGAAAGCAAGTAGGCAAATAAAAGTAAGACTTACTCATGTAAATGTCTCCTCCTGCTGGGTTTGCGTGGCATCACGTCCTTCTTCTGATTGAGGTAAATATAAGTCTTATTCCTCACAGCATGTCTTCGTTTCAGAAACGAACTGTAACCAAGATAAACTTGAAAAGTCGTGTTTCTTTGTTTGCTGTGATGTGGGAGTTTCCTTGCAGTGCTTGTAGCACATGGCTAATTTAAATATCAATAGTTCATCGCTGGTGGGCATGATCACATTAGATATAATTAGTTGCAACTGGATAGACTAGACATCCCCTTGGTTTCATATGGATTGCTTTATCACAGAATATTTGTTTTCGCTAAAACTTACTTCGTTTAAAAGCATACATATCAAGCTTTCTGTAGATACCACTCTTCTGTTTGTGTGCTGAGTATTCACAGAGTTTGAATGATTTAAGTGACGCATTTCTAAAAGCAGTTCGCGGAGACAGAGAAAACAGAGAAATCACCCTGTTTGTTTTCTTTATTCTATGAAAAAGCACAGCGTTATTTTGCTCTTGTGAGTGTGCACAAATAAAACTACACACTTAACAGCTTCTAATGATGGATAGCTCTAATTTGTATGACTGAAACCGACAGAGTATTTTTAGTATCTTTTGCACTGATCTTAAAAAAAGTAGGTTGGTCACGCCGGTGTTACGGTTTAACTGGTTACCGTGTTATCTGGTGACCAACTTCCTGATTCAGGTCCTCCGCGCCAGATGTGATGGACCGAACGCTGCAGATTCGCCGATTTTGAAAGCACAAACTGACGTGATATTAAACTGTCTTATAAACGCACACTTGCTCATTACATGTTTTTGGTATTCTTGTGAAGATGACAAATTATTGGGATGATCGCCCGTAGCGGCTGAAATACTGAAAATAAACAAAAAATCAGTTTGGCACGGGTTTCGAACACGCGATAAAAATAGTCTCTATATGAAACGACGGTAACGAACGCACTGAGCTACCGAATTGCTTTAATTTTTTGGATACAAATCCGGATTTTATTCTCGGCGTGATATGCAGCTGGCTGAATCAAAGAAATGTGCCCGTGTTAACTTGTGACTTGTGTTTACCTGTTATGAAAATGAATATTATATTAAAAGTATATTACAATTTATGGTTTGTGATGTTAAAGTACATTTCATGGAATCCCAGATAACAGTAAATTTGAGGCTACTGCGGTTTAATTACAAACGCTATCGTTAAACTATTTACTATAGTAAAAACATGGTACATTTTCTTCAGAGACTAGCTAATGTCTCGTTTGATGAATTAATAAAAAATGACGTTATTTACACGTTTTTGCCGTTTTTCTTGTATAAATACTTTGGAAAGTGACTTTAATAGACATGATTTTGTTATAATCAAATGAGATTTGACAAGTAATATTTGTAAGCAGATTTTTAACTGGAAATAACTTAAATTTATTGCAACAGTAAAATTTGATTTTGGCTAGCAAACAAGTTCACACAGACAACACTGGGTCACAAGTTAACACAGGCAAATTCAAAGAATCATACCTTATGCCACAGTGTAAAAAGGGGCTAGTACATATACCAGTGTGGTTCAATAGCTCCCTGTGATTGCATCTGCCATATAGCCTAATACTATGTGCAATCTATTACATATAGGTTAAAATCCTGTGTCAAGATTTTAAGATATTTCAGTTTTGTATGATCAAATATTAGCAGACACCCATTATATAATGGTGCTACACAATGTGTAATTTAGGCCTAAATATATTTGTAAATTAAATTAGTACGTAAGGTAAGGTCCCAGGTAAAAAAAAAGTGCACTAAAATGCACTTTATTTAAGTATACTTAGTACACTTTTCAGTAATGTACTAAAAGTGCTCTATTTTCGCACACTAATTTTGTACTTAATGTACTAAAAGATAGTATTAAGTATATGTTAAGATAAACTTAATACCATCTAAGTGTACTCAACTGTGCTATTTTGAGACACCCTGAAATTGAACTAAAATGTGCTTTTAACATACTATATCTGTATTTTAAAAAATATATTTAGTTAAAACTAGAAATACACTTGAACCCTATTTTTAAACATTTATAAATATATTTAAGACTAATTTAAAGTATAATAGTAATATATTAAAAGAATATTCAAAATGTGAAAAAAGTGTGCTAAAATACACTTTAAGTATACTTAGTACACTTTTCAGTAATGTACTAAAAGTGCTCTATTTTCGCACACTAATTTTGTACTTATTGTACTAAAAAATAGTATTAAGTATATGTTAAGATAAACTTAATACCATCTAAGTGTACTCAACTGTGCTATTTTGAGACACCATGAAATTGAACTAAAATGTGCTTTTAACATACTATATCTGTATTTAAAAATATATATTTAGTTACAACTAGAAATACACTTGAACCCTACTTTTAAACATTTATAAATATATTTATGACTAATTTAAAGTATAACAATAATATATTAAAAGAATATACAAAGTGGGAAAAAAGTGTGCTAAAATACAATTTAAGTACACTTAGTGCACTTCCCTAATGTACTTAAAGTGCTCTGTTTTCGGGCACTGATTTTGTACTTAATATACTAAAAGTTATTCTTAAGTACTCCTTAAGATAAACTTAAGATCATCTAAGTGTACTCAACTGTGCTATTTTGAGACACCATGAAGATGAACTAAAACGTGCTTTTAACATACTATCTCAGCATTTCCAAAAATGTATTTTGTTACCACTTATAATACATTTGAAACATATTTCATAAACCTTTAAATATACTAATTATACATAAAAAATAAACTTACTGATTATTTAAAATACATGAATAATATATAACAAATGTATACAAAGCGTATTTATAATGTATTGCCCACATGTTTTTTATTAATAAAAAATACACTTATTAGTTATTTAAAATACATGAATAATATATAAAAAATGTATACAAAGCGTATTTATAATGTATTGGCCACATATATTCATTAATAAAAAATACATTTGTTGATTATTTAAAATACATGAATAATATATGACAAATGTATACAAAGTGTATTTATAATGTATTGCCCAAATATTTTTATTAATAAAAAATACACTTGATGATTATTTAAAATACATGAATAATATATGACAAATGTATACAAAGCGTATTTATAATGTATTGCCCAAATATTTTTATTAATAAAAAATACACTTGATGATTATTTAAAATACATGAATAATATATAATAAATGTATACATAGCGTATTTATAATGTATTTTTTATTAATAAAAATATGTGGGCAAGACATTGTAATTACGCTTTGAATAAATTTATTATATATAATTGATATATTTTAATTAATTAATAAGTGTATTATAATGAATAAAAATTTATGGGCAATACATTATAAATACGTTGTCACGAAACGTGTAGGAAAGCAAAAAATAACGTCTTCAATAAAAAGTCTTCAATAAATCCTCAGGCAGAGTAACAATAGACAGGAATGGCGGGAGAAGACGCGCACACAACGAAGGAACATAGGTGTAACGCTTGTAGCCGGACAAAGAAACAAGGAAATCAAACAAACTTATAAAGGGGAGATAATTACAACAACAGGTGGAGGGGATCACACTAATGAGCAGGAAGACCAAAAAAGGGCATGGGAGAAACCAAACAGACAGTCCAATGGGGGAAACACTGGGAAAAACCAAGACAAACAGTCCAAGGGCGTGACATACACTTTGTATACATTTATCATATATTATTCATGTATTTTAAATAATTAAGAAGTGTATTTTTTATTATTAAACATATGTGGGCAATACATTATAAATATGCTTTGTATACATTTATTATATATTATTCATGTATTTTAAATAATCAACAAGTGTATTTTTTTGTAATAAAAATATCTGGGCAATACATTATAAATATGCTTTGTATACATTTGTTATATATTATTCATGTATTTTAAATAATCAGTAAGTTTATTTTTTATGTATAATTAGTATATTTAAAGGTTTATGAAATATGTTTCAATCCTATTATAAGTGGTAACAAAATACATTTTTTGGAAATGCTGAGATAGTATGTTAAAAGCACATTTTAGTTCATCTTCATGGTGTCTCAAAATAGCACAGTTGAGTACACTTAGATGATCTTAAGTTTATCTTAACATATACTTAAGAATAACTTTTAGTATATAGAGTACAAAATTAGTGGCCGAAAATAGAGCACTTTAAGTACATTAGGGAAGTGCACTAAGTGTACTTAAATTGTATTTTAGCACACTTTTTTCACACTTTGTATATTCTTTTAATATATTATTGCTATACTTTAAATTAGTCATAAATATATTTATAAATGTTCAAAAGCAGGGTTCAAGTGTATTTCTAGTTGTAACTAAATATATTTTTTTTAAATACAGATATAGTATGTTAAAAGCACATTTTAGTTCAATTTCATGGTGTCTCAAAATAGCACAGTTGAGTACACTTAGATGGTATTAAGTTTATCTTAACATATACTTAATACTATTTTTTAGTACAATAAGTACAAAATTAGTGTGCGAAAATAGAGCACTTTTAGTACATTACTGAAAAGTGTACTAAGTATACTTAAATAAAGTGTATTTTAGTGCACTTTTTTTTAACCTGGGAGAATTACCACACTCAAAATCAGTTTAAGTATTAGTGCTAATAATGCATTCATATTAAGTGTACTTAAGTACAACTTTTGGGAAAATGTACTTCTACTACAATACATTACTAATAGATTTTTAATGCAATAAATTTAATGTAAACTTAAAATTACCACACTCAAAATCAATTTAAGTGTTAGTGATAATAATGCATTCACATTAAGTGTACTTAAGTACAACTTTTGGGAAAATGTACTTCTACTACAGTACATTATTAATAGATTTTTAATAAAATCAATTTAATGTAAACTTAAAATTACCATACTCAAAATCAATTTAAGTGTTAGTGATAATAATGCATTCACATTAAGTGTACTTAAGTACAACTTTTGGGAAAATGTACTTCTACTACAGTACATTATTAATAGATTTTTAATAAAATCAATTTAATGTAAACTTAAAATTACCATACTCAAAATCAATTTAAGTGTTAATGATAATAATGCATTCACATTAAGTGTACTTAAGTACAACTTTTGGGAAAATGTACTTCTACTACAATACATTACTAATAGATTTTTAATAAAATCAATTTAATGTAAACTTAAAATTACCACACTCAAAATCAATTTAAGTGTTAGTGATAATAATGCATTCATATTAAGTGTACTTAAGTACAACTTTTGGGAAAATGTACTTCTACTACAGTACATTATTAATAGATTTTTAATAAAATCAATTTAATGTAAACTTAAAATTACCACACTCAAAATCAATTTAAGTGTTAGTGATAATAATGCATTCATATTAAGTGTACTTAAGTACAACTTTTGGGAAAATGTACTTCTACTACAATACATTACTAATAGATTTTTTATATATTAACTTATTTTAAACTCAAGATTAGTATGTAAACAGTGTACTAAAAATCAACTAATGTTTAAAGCATTTAAAGCACACTTTTGAAAAACACACTAATAAAACTCTTTTGGATGTTTTTTCTGTAGTGTACTTTATTGTAGTACACTAAAAAATTATTTAAGTATTACTGGTATTTAGTATACTTTTGTCAAGTGTACTAAAGTCCTACTGAAGTATAAACATACTTTTATTTAGTAAATTTATAGTGTATAACCATCAAACTTTTATTTAACACACAAAAAAAACAATGTACTAAAAATGTATTTGCGGGTATTTAAGTGTATTTTAATTGCATTTAAGTATATATTTTTTTCACCTGGGGTAAAAGGTTTGTAAGGTAAAAGCACACTCCGAAAATTGATCTAAGTTTGTAATTAGAGGGATTTCTCCTTAAAAAAAAAACATAAGTTGGGCCTAATTGGTACCACAGTGAGTAATAGTGAAAAAAGACAATGTTTTCTTTTAAAAATATATAAGATATCTTTACGAAGACATTTAAGAAATGTTTTTTGTTTTGTTTGTTTTTTTAATTCAAGAGAAGCTTGTGTTGACTGTAGTTTGCATGCATTTTGTGGCACTGTACCATTTAAGCCTATCTTTAAAAAAAAAAGTGAATTTAGTGAATTTGTACATAAGTGGGTCTAACTCAACATTGCCAAATGTGATTTGTATACAATAAAAAAGTCAGGGAATTAACAAATCACTGAATTGCTTAAAATCATAATTTGCATAAAATATGTTTTTCCCTTTTTTATTTGACTTTAAACCTGAAAGTGGGCTATGGGCTTAATGGGTACATTTACCCAAGCATATACATGCAGCTTGTTGTCTACAGAAAAGGCTATATTTTATATACTGTTTACTTAAAAAAAAAACAGCTATCGAACGCAAAATCACAATTTAACACGATTACAAAGTAACATTTATAAGTAGCGTTTCAATTAGAATTTACATTTCATTCAATCAAAAAAATCAAGTCACATGTTCCCAAAGTATTTATACTAGAAAAACAACGTGGAAATAAGGTCAGGTTTTATATTAATTAAATGAGCTTGTCTCTGAAGAAAATGTATCATGTTTTTACTATAGTAAATATAGTTTAACGATAGCGTTTTATAATGAAACCACAGTAGATAGACATTTACAGTTCTCTGGGACTCCATGAAATGTACTTTAGCATCATAAACCATAAATGGTAATATACTTTTACTATAATATTCGTTTTCTTAACAGTAAACACAGGTCACAAGTTAACACGGGTACATTTCTTTGATTCAGCCAGCTGCATATCACGCCGAGAATAAAATTCTGACTTGAATCCAAAAATCCGTAACCAAACTGAAGCAGCTCTGTAGCTCAGTGCGTTCATTACTGATGCTTCACTGCGCCACTATTTTTATCGCGTGTTCGACACCCGTGCCAAACAGATATATTTGTTTATTCTCCGTATTTCAGCCGCTACGGGCAATCATGCCAATAATTTTTTATCTTTACAAGAATATCAAAAACATGTAATGAGCAAGTGTGCGTTTATTAGACAGTTTAACATCACGTCAGTTTGTGCTTTTAAAATCGGCGAATCTGCAGCGTTCGGTCCATCACATCTGGCGCGGAGGACCTGAATCAGCAAGTTGGTCACCAGATAACACGGTAACCAGTTAAACCGTAACACCGGCGTGACCGTCGGCCCCAGAGGGTTAACGTGTGTCTTTTCTGCTTCATCTGTTTTTTTTTTTTTTTTTTTTTTTCTGACTATGCCTTAACTTTGCAAATTCTAGTGTTGCATTAGTATTTGATCCTTTTCATGAGCATTTAATAATTTTTTACTTTTCAGTCTGAGTTTAATCTCTTTTTTTTGGCTCATTTTATCTGTAAAAGAAAATGTACCTAATAATTTAAACAACTGAATATAAGGAGTTTTTTTTATAAGGAGTTTTTCACTTATAGCCTTCATAGACAGTTATATATAATTTATATATGATTAAATACTAAATTGATAGTAGCTATTTAGATTGATTTGTTTTGAATTGGTAAAATACGGAGCCCCTAAGGGGACGTCAGAGTAAAAAAAATCTAAAGTTTAGTTTCATGTGCTCACTTGAAACTTTCATGTGCTCACGCGAAAACCTTCATGTACAGAATTTTTTTTAAAGTTTAGTTTCATGTGCTCACGTGAAACTTTCACGTGCGCACGCGATAGTTTCACGTGCTCACGCGAAACTATAAGTTTCACGTGCGCACGCGATAGTTTCACGTGCGCACGCGATAGTTTCACGTGCGCACGCGAAACTATAGAGAAAGTTTCACGTGCGCACGCGATAGTTTCACGTGCGCACGCGATAGTTTCACGTGCGCACACGATAGTTTCACGTGAGCACGCGAAACTAAACTTTATTTAATTTTTGCTCCACGTCCCCTTAGGGGCTCCGTAGTAAGATGTGCTTTGAAAAAAATATGACCAGAATATCTATGTGCCAAATAATTATACACACTGTAATATAATTTCTGCAAAAAAAAAAAAAAAAAAAAAAAGTAAATACACAACATAGTATTTCTGGGGGAAAAAAAAAATATTATATTTTTTTTTTCCATAACATCAATTATTTAGAGATGCTTTTGATTATTAATATTTGGTAAAAATATTTTGGTAAAAAATACTTGGTAAAAATATTTTGGTAAAAAATATTTGGTAAAAATAAAACTGAATTTGGGAGGGGAAAAAAAAACATTTCATAGAGCCTTAATGTAATTTTTGTACATTTTTAAAGAGGTTTCACTTTAATATCATACATTTTATTATTTTAATTAGTTAAACATGAATATATATGAATACAATTTTATTTAACCATTAAATCAGAGTTAAGAAAAATTCAAACGTAATCCAGAAAAATTAAAATGGAAAAACAAAATTTGGAAAAAAAATGATTTCATAGGACCTAATAATGCCTTCTAGCATCAGATAATATTTTATCTTATACATCTAATAGTTTTCATAACAAACAACATCCACATACAAAGAAATAATGTCACACCAAGTCAAGTAGAGTATTCATGGCTTTATTTTTATTTTTTTGTGTGTGTGTGTGTGTGACTGCATTACATCAGCCAGATAAAGTCTCCACCTGAGCTGTTACGTTTTCCTCTGGTGTATTGTCCGGAGTAAAAATGAGACGGACCAGATTTAAAATTCATGTGGGCATAGATGCATAAGTTGTTTGGCTGAGTATTCATGTTTACCAGTCAGAGCCGGGTGATTGAGTTTGATTGGATCTCATGGTGTGGACTGACACACCCTGGCATCTGTCTCTCTCTATCCCTTTCCCCATCAGTCATCTCCAGAATACCTCAGTCAATACTGCACCTGTCAGACAGAGATACTGCTCAGTTATGATATTACCATAGTGACAGAGGGAAAGCAAAGAGGTAGCCAGTGTCATGCACAGATCGCACTCTCACAGGAATGCACTTTTCTATTTGTATTTCAATAACAGGTGGCAACTTGCTAAACTGTCCTCAGCTTCAGCATAACAGTGGGATGTTTCAAATGCTCTGATATTGAAATTTCTCTCATGTGTAGCTCTGTCATGTGTTCGTACACACACACACACACACACACACACACACACACACACACACACACACACACACACACACACACACACACACATATATATACATGTACTTGGTTGATATTGGATATTTAATTGTACAAGCTTAATTTTAAAAACAACTATGCAACTACACAAATGCAGTTCAGTCTCTTGCAACTTTATAGTCAGACTGTGCCCTACAGACACGAGATGTGTTATTTAGTTCAAGTTTACCATTTACACACCTGATATAAGCACTTATTAAGCTCTTCTTTGGCTCAATTACATTTAGTTGGCTTGGAAAACAAAACCTGTCCATGGGTTCCCAGAGTCACTCGGAGAAAGAAAGCAATTGTTTGTAATCACTGTTCAGGATGTTTCCCCGGGGTGGTTTTTGACCATCTGTGGAGTTGAACAAGACACAGAGGGAGCCGTTTTGTGCTACAATGTTTTATTTTAATCCAGTAGAGAGGGAAAAGTTTTATTTATCTTGTTTCAGAGGTAGATGAGTAAGTCTCATGAGGAAATGAAGAGTAGTTTGCCTTGTGGTAAGATTGCTGTAAAGACTTCAAATGTGTCAAAATCTTGACAAACTTTTGACATTTGATGTAACAATTTAAAAAGACACAAGGTTCACATCTAAAATGATGTGGGCAATCATTTTGAGTGAGTCATTTAGTCCTGGCGATGTATTTTTGGAGAGTGAGTACCGTTTGTAAAGTTAAATTGGCCTTGCCTGGTCTTATTTGAGAAAAAATGACTCCTTCTGTGTACTTAAAATTTAATTCATTTTTATTAGGGATGCACCGAAAGGAAAATTCTTGGTCAAAGCCTAAGCCAAACAAAATTACACACGGCCGAAGGCTGAAGGCTGGGTACCGAACACGGTTTTTCGTGTCCCCCCTCCCAAGTATTTTGCCAACTATTTTCACCATAGCGTAAATTAAATAGCCAATATTTGCTTTTTACAGTTTTGTCTTGCTTTTCAAAGAAACAAATCAATTACAAAACAATTTTCAAATATTTATTTAACACTGAACATTTTTACACGGAACATCCAGTTCTCTGAATTCTCGAGTTCTGGCTTCATTATCGTCTCTGACAGAAGGTTCAGTCTGGTCCTGATAGGAATCAGAACCAGTACGATGGTCTAATCGCTTACTTTTCCTTTCTCTACTTTGTGACCTGTCAGAAGTATTTCTTTTTCAATTTCCAGAGCCTCATCTGATGCATCCAAAGTCATGGACCAGTAATCTGTGTTGCAGGCCAATATGGAGAGCAGTGGAGTGTGGTCAAGACCAGGAGTCATGGAATACAGAGGAAGTTCTCTGAAAGGTCTTTCAGGAGATCTGTGGTCTGATCTCCTCCTTTTCCATTTTTTGCTCTCTGACCTGTCACAAGTCTGTCTTTTTCTTTTAATGCCCTGTCTTGTCTCAGTCGGACTGTCTGAGTTTTGGTCAGCAGATGTTATGGATCCTCCAGCTCTGGCTTCATTATCGTCTCTGACAGAAGGTTCAGTCTGGTCATGATAGGAATCAGAACCAGAACGGTGGCCTAATCGCTTACTTGTCCTTTCTCTACTTTCTGACCTGTCACAAGTCTGTCTTTTTCTTTTAATGCCCTGTCTTGTCTCAATCGGACTGTCTGAGCTTTGGTCAGCAGATGTTATGGATCCTCCAGCTCTGGCTTCATTATCGTCTCTGACAGAAGGTTCAGTCTGGTCATGATAGGAATCAGAACCAGAACGGTGGTCTAATCGTTTACTTTTCCTTTCTCTACTTTGTGACCTGTCAGAAGTATTTCTTTTTCTTTTAACGCCCTGTCTCTTCTTAACCTGACTACCTGAGCTTTGGTCAGCAGAAGTTCTAGATCCCCAAGGACTGTCCTCGCTGTTGTTGTCCCGGTAAGAAGGTCCAGTCTGTTCATCATCTGTGCTAGACTTACTCGTAGATGTCTCAGATGGGCTGTTATTATACGTGGGATAAAATGCAATTTCCAGTGCCTCATCTGATGCATCCAAAGTCATGGACCAGTAATCTGTGTTGCAGGCCAATATGGAGAGCAGTGGAGTGTGGTCAAGACCAGGAGTCAGGGAATACAGAGGAAGTTCTCTGAAAGGTCTTTCAGGAGATCTGTGGTCTGATCTCCTCCTTTTCCATTTTTTGCTCTCTGACCTGTCACAAGTCTGTCTTTTTCTTTTAATGCCCTGTCTTGTCTCAGTCGGACTGTCTGAGCTTTGGTCAGCAGATGTTATGGATCCTCCAGCTCTGGCTTCATTATCGTCTCTGACAGAAGGTTCAGTCTGGTCATGATAGGAATCAGAACCAGAACGGTGGTCTAATCGTTTACTTTTCCTTTCTCTACTTTGTGACCTGTCAGAAGTATTTCTTTTTCTTTTAACGCCCTGTATCTTCTTAACCTGACTACCTGAGCTTTGCTCAGCAGAAGTTCTAGATCCCCAAGGACTGTCCTCGCTGTTGTTGTCCCGGTAAGAAGGTCCAGTCTGTTCATCATCTGTGCTAGACTTACTTGTAGATGTCTCAGATGGGCTGTTATTATACGTGGGAAAAAATGCAATTTCCAGAGGCTCACTTGATACATCCAAAGTCATGGAACAGTAATCTGTGTTGCAGGCCAGTATGGAGAGCAGTGGAGTGTGGTCAAGACCAGGAGTCAGGGAATACCGAGGAAGTTCTCTGAGAGGTCTTTCAGGACCTGCCAGAAGTCTGTGTTTTTCTTTTAACGCCCCGTCTCATCCTAATCTGACTGTCTGAGCTTTGGTCAACAGATGTTCTGGATCCTCCAGCTCTGGTTTCATTATCGTCTCTGACAGAAGGTTCAGTCTGGTCATGATAGGAATCAGAACCAGAACGGTGGTCTAATCGTTTACTTTTCCTTTCTCTACTTTGTGACCTGTCAGAAGTATTTCTTTTTCTTTTAACGCCCTGTCTCTTCTTAACCTGACTACCTGAGCTTTGGTCAGCAGAAGTTCTAGATCCCCAAGGACTGTCCTCGCTGTTGCTGTCCGGGTAAGAAGGTCCAGTCTGTTCATCATCTGTGCTGGACTTACTTGTAGATGTCTCAGATGGGCTGTTATTATATGTGGGATAAAATGCAATTTCCAGAGCCTCATCTGATGCATCCAAAGTCATGGACCAGTAATCTGTGTTGCAGGCCAATATGGAGAGCAGTGGAGTGTGGTCAAGACCAGGAGTCATGGAATACAGAGGAAGTTCTCTGAAAGGTCTTTCAGGAGATCTGTGGTCTGATCTCCTCCTTTTCCATTTTTTGCTCTCTGACCTGTCACAAGTCTGTCTTTTTCTTTTAATGCCCTGTCTTGTCTCAGTCGGACTGTCTGAGTTTTGGTCAGCAGATGTTATGGATCCTCCAGCTCTGGCTTCATTATCGTCTCTGACAGAAGGTTCAGTCTGGTCATGATAGGAATCAGAACCAGAACGGTGGCCTAATCGCTTACTTGTCCTTTCTCTACTTTCTGACCTGTCACAAGTCTGTCTTTTTCTTTTAATGCCCTGTCTTGTCTCAATCGGACTGTCTGAGCTTTGGTCAGCAGATGTTATGGATCCTCCAGCTCTGGCTTCATTATCGTCTCTGACAGAAGGTTCAGTCTGGTCATGATAGGAATCAGAACCAGAACGGTGGTCTAATCGTTTACTTTTCCTTTCTCTACTTTGTGACCTGTCAGAAGTATTTCTTTTTCTTTTAACGCCCTGTCTCTTCTTAACCTGACTACCTGAGCTTTGGTCAGCAGAAGTTCTAGATCCCCAAGGACTGTCCTCGCTGTTGTTGTCCCGGTAAGAAGGTCCAGTCTGTTCATCATCTGTGCTAGACTTACTCGTAGATGTCTCAGATGGGCTGTTATTATACGTGGGATAAAATGCAATTTCCAGAGCCTCATCTGATGCATCCAAAGTCATGGACCAGTAATCTGTGTTGCAGGCCAATATGGAGAGCAGTGGAGTGTGGTCAAGACCAGGAGTCAGGGAATACAGAGGAAGTTCTCTGAAAGGTCTTTCAGGAGATCTGTGGTCTGATCTCCTCCTTTTCCATTTTTTGCTCTCTGACCTGTCACAAGTCTGTCTTTTTCTTTTAATGCCCTGTCTTGTCTCAGTCGGACTGTCTGAGCTTTGGTCAGCAGATGTTATGGATCCTCCAGCTCTGGCTTCATTATCGTCTCTGACAGAAGGTTCAGTCTGGTCATGATAGGAATCAGAACCAGAACGGTGGTCTAATCGTTTACTTTTCCTTTCTCTACTTTGTGACCTGTCAGAAGTATTTCTTTTTCTTTTAACGCCCTGTCTCTTCTTAACCTGACTACCTGAGCTTTGCTCAGCAGAAGTTCTAGATCCCCAAGGACTGTCCTCGCTGTTGTTGTCCCGGTAAGAAGGTCCAGTCTGTTCATCATCTGTGCTAGACTTACTTGTAGATGTCTCAGATGGGCTGTTATTATACGTGGGAAAAAATGCAATTTCCAGAGGCTCACTTGATACATCCAAAGTCATGGAACAGTAATCTGTGTTGCAGGCCAGTATGGAGAGCAGTGGAGTGTGGTCAAGACCAGGAGTCAGGGAATACCGAGGAAGTTCTCTGAGAGGTCTTTCAGGACCTGCCAGAAGTCTGTGTTTTTCTTTTAACGCCCCGTCTCATCCTAATCTGACTGTCTGAGCTTTGGTCAACAGATGTTCTGGATCCTCCAGCTCTGGTTTCATTATCGTGTCTGACAGAAGGTTCAGTCTGGTCATGATCCGAATCAGAAACAGAGCAGTGGTCTAATCTTATCCTTTTACGTTCTCTACTTTCTGATCTGCCAGAAGTCTGTCTTTTTCTTTTAATGCCCCGTCTCATCCTAATCTGACTGTCTGAGCTTTGGTCAACATTTGTTCTGGATCCTCCAGCTCTGGTTTCATTATCATCTTTGACAGAACGTTCAGTCTGGTCATGATCGGAATCAGAACTAGAGTGGTGGTCTAATCTCCTTCTTTTTCTTTCTCTACTTTCTGACCTGCCAGAAGTCTGTCTTTTTCTTTTAACACCCTGTCTAATCTGAATCTGACTGCCTGATCTTTGGTCAGCAGATGTTATGGGTGCTCCAGCTCTGGTTTCATTATCATCTATGACAGAAGGTTCAGTCTGGTCCTGATAGGAATCAGAACCAGTACGGTGGTCTAATCGCTTACTTTTCCTTTCTCTACTTTGTGACCTGTCAGAAGTATTTCTTTTTCTTTTAACGTCCTGTCTCTTCTTAACCTGACTACCTGAGCTTTGGTCAGCAGAAGTTCTAGATCCCCCAGGACTGTCTTCAAGGTCCAGTCTGTTCATCATCTGTGCTGGACTTACTCGTAAATGTCTCAGATGGGCTGTTATTATACGTGGGATAAAATGCAATTTCCAGAGCCTCACCTGATACTTCCAAAGTCATTGACCCATAATCTGTGTTGCAGGCCAGTGTGGAGAGCAGTGGAGTGTGGTCAAGACCACGAGTCAGGGAATAACAAGGAAGTTCTCTGAGAGGTCTTTCAGGAGATCGGTGGTCTGATCTCCTCCTTTTCCATTCTTTGCTCTCTGACCTGTCACAAGTCTGTCTTTTTCTTTTAAAGTCCTGCCTTGTCTCAATCTGACTGTCTGAGCTTTGGTCAGCAGATATTATGGATCCTCCAGCTCTGGCTTCATTATCGTCTCTGACAGAAGGTTCAGTCTGGTCATGATCAGAATCAGAACCAGAGCGGTGGTCTAATCTCCTTCTTTTTCTTTCTCTACTTTCTCACCTGCCAGAAGTCTGTCTTTTTCTTTTAACACCCCGTCTCATCTGAATCTGACTGCCTGATCTTGGGCCAGAAGTTGATCTGGATCCTCCAGTTTTGGCTTCATTATTGTCTCTGACAGATGGTTCAATCTGATCCTGGTAGGAATGTGGAGTGTGGTCAGGACCAGGAGTCAGAGGATACAGAGGAAGTCCTCTGAAAGTCAAGTCAAGATTATTTATACAGCGCTTTTTACAGTACAAGTTGTGTCAAAGCAACTTTACAGTATTAAAATAATAAAATAAAATGTCAATAATAATGCAAGAGTTCCATATTGCAACAAAGTCAAATTGGAGAGGACTCAACTGGTTCCCATGGCCTTGTGCCAGTGGCCGTTTAGGGTAGGAGTTCTTTCCTGATGATCTGTCTCTGGGGCTCATAGTTGACACGGTATCCACTGACATTCGGCTGTAGGTGTTGATCCACCATCTGCTCTTGGTTTGGACTGGATCCAGGGGACTGCAGTGACCATCTGATCACGTGATCGGAAATCGGGCCCGATCACGTGGTCTCAGACTCGATCGGAATCGGATGTTACCTCCCGATCAGGACTCGGATATATATGTATATATTCCAGGGCTCGCAAAATCGCTAGCCCGACGTCCCAGGGCTATTGTATTTTGGACGAGCTACCAAAATGTTTCACCGGCCTGCCCGATGGGCTATCGTAAAGTAGAGGGCTCCTGCAGGTCCTTAAACTCCTCAATTTAGTTGTATCAAATTTAAGGCTATAAAAAGTTTTAAATATGTTAAATAGTATAAGAAAACAGACTAATATTAATGTAGATGCAAGAGTTCCAAGTTGCCACAAAATCAGATTGGAGAGGACTCATCTGGTTTTTGTGGTCTTGCGTCGATGGCCGTCTAGGTGATGAGGTCTTCACTGATGATCTGTCTCTGGGGCTCATCTAGTTGATGTGGTCTCTGCTGACATTCAGGGCTGTAGAGGATATCTCTGGGTGCTGATGGGTAGGAACTAGATCCGGGGGACTGCAGTGACCGTCTGATCTGGATACAGGTGGCTACGGTGACCTCGGAATAAGAAGGAAATATACTAATATTAGCGTAGATGCCATTCTTCTTCTGATGCAACAAGTACATCAGGTGTTATAGGAAGTGTCCCTGGTTCCGGCTGACCTAATTAATACAGCCTAACAATCCTTTAACGCATTTGAATTATGAAATGTATTAAGTGTAGGCCAGGTTAAAGAGATGGGTCTTTAATCTAGATTTAAACTGACAGAGTGTGTCTGCCTCCCGAACAGTGTTAGGTAGATTGTTCCAGAGTTTGGGCGCTAAATGTGTAAATAATCTGCCGCCCGCAGTTGATTTTGATATTCTAGGTACTATCAAATTGGCGGAGTTTTGAAAACGCAGCGTACGTGAGGGACTAAAATATGATAAGAGCTCGTTCAAGTACTGAGGAGCTAAACCATTCAGGGCTTTATAAGTAATTAGCAAGATTTTAAAATCTATACAATGTTTAATAGGGAGCCAGTTCAGTGTTGACAGAACCGGGCTAATATGGTCATACTTTATGGTTCTAGTAAGAACTCTAGCTGCTGCATTTTGGACCAGCTGGAGTTTGTTTATTAAGCGTGCAGAACAACCACCCAATAAAGCATTACAATAATCTATCCTTGAGGTCATGAATGCATGGATTAACGTTTCTGCATTTGACATCGTGAGCATAGGTCGTAATTTCGATATATTTTTTAGATGAAAAAATGCGGTTTTGCAAATGCTAGAAATGTGGCTTTCGAAGGAAAGCTTGCTATTGAACAGGACACCTAGGTTCCTGACTGATGACGACGAATTGACAGAGCAGTCATTGAGTATTAGGGTGTACTCACACTAGGCACGGTTGCCATGAACCGGGCCCGAGTACGATTGTCCCCCCTCCCCACTCCCCCTCTGGCCTGCACTCACATAGGGTTTCAGCATTCGTGCCGGAGCACGCTTACGTCATTATGGTGTGACGGTTTCAGGATAAACGGGAAGATCGGCGCTCTCGCTGAACGCAATTTAGTCCATCACTGTTTTTACTTTGTGGATAGTAATTTTGAGTTGTTTGTTCTAAACGAGCCGCGCCCGGGCACGGTTCGGAGCACTCACACTAGTCAAACGAACCGCGCTTTGGTGGTCAAATGCACTCGGGCACGGTTCAAACTGCCTAGTGTGAGTACACCCTTAGACTGTGTTTTAGGTTATTACATGTGGAGGTTTTAGGTCCAATAATTAACCCCTCTGTTTTTTCAGAATTTAGCAGTAAGAAATTTCTTGCCATCCAATTTTTTATTTCAACTATGCATTCTGTTAGTTTTTCAAATTGGTATGCTTCGCCGGGCCTTGAAGAAATGTAGAGCTGCGTATCATAAGTATAACAGTGAAAGCTAACACCATGTTTCCTGATGATATCTCCTAAGGGTAACATATAAAGTGTAAAAAGTAATGGCCCTAATACTGAGCCTTGAGGTACTCCATACTGCACTTGTGATCGATATGATACCTCGTCATTCACTTCTACGAATTGATGAGGGTCAGATAAGTACGATTTGAACTAAGCCAGTGCACTACCACTAATGCCAACATAATTTTCAAGTCTATTTAAAAGAATATTGTGGTCAATAGTATCAAAAGCAGCACTAAGATCCAGTAGCACTAAGAGATGCATCCACGATCGGATGACAGGAGAAGATCATTTGTAACTCTAATAAGAGCAGTCAATATAATTGTCTGTGTGCACTTAAAATTGACTTCCTTTTTATTGATTTTTTAAATAAATTTGTTGTGTTTTTAACAAAATCGAGAAGTTGGTATCAAAAGTAGCCTATAAATCTATAGAAATCTTCGAAAGTATTGCTTTCCCAGTAAAACTTTGTGTTTTCTCACAAAACCTTGCATTTTATAGTTAATAGTTTCTATGTCATTTTTGTATATAGCTTATTGGGGAAATGCAAAAGTTTTGTAAAATATAATTTTACTTTTAACATCCCGTCATGCTTTTCTCTTTGCCGAAAACATATTTGCATGCATTTTTAAAGAAACTTCTGATATAGGGTTTTCTGAGGTCACACATCTGAAACATGGGCACAGAAGGTGGCTGTCATGGCACGTGAGTAGTAAACTAAGTTCTCTTATGTCTTGTTGTGCTTAAACCGTCAAATACACACAGGATTTTGTCAAAAACTCACATAATTTACATACAAACAGTCGGTTATGCCTGTGAAGGTAAACAGCTGGGAAAGAAATCCAATGTTTATATTAGATCTTGAATGCACTTAAATAAAAATATTTCAAATTTAACATTTTTAATTTTTTATAATGTTGGTTAAATGAGTTGTAAATATTGCTGTGTTCACCTAAATAAATTCAAATTTTCTTATATTTTTGTCCATAGGTGTTCTTGCTTAATTAATGTTCCTCTTTTGATTAATGCTGTTGCCTCAAATAATTCTGTGTGATTTTTAATTTTCAGATTATTTTAAGACCGCAATATAGTAATTTTAAACAATAGTTGACTTAAATAAAACATTTAACATTTAACCTGGCATGTGTTCTGTCCAATATTTACCCAAAACTGGGTTGCCAAATAACCCAAGTTGGGTGGTTTTTACTCAGCATCTTTTAGGGTGGACTAATAGCGAAACTGCAAGTTCATCATCTTCAAGAACAGCACCGTTATTAGTGAGAAATGACATGTAGCTTTCAAATTGCTAAACAATTTTACTGATAAAATCGTCAGAGCAGCTAACATGTTTCTTTGTGAGTGTGTCTGTACTGTGTGTTTGTATGGGAGAGAGAGCGGGAGAAAAAAAAGTATGCACTTTCTGTGCATAATAAAATGTAAGTTTGTGGCAAAAACATGTAAATAATTTGTCATATTATCCGTTTGTTTACTATATTTATTTGCTTGGTCAGTGTTGTTGTGGGTTTTGGTTCTTTTGAAATAACTGAAATAATCTGACGAAGTGATGCTCAAGACGCTCAACAATGCCATAGTATAAAATAAAATAAAAGATTGCAAGTGACATCAATTACAGAAGTACAGGTGTCTGAGAGTGCATGTCTACAATGTAACATTGATTTATTTAAATTACTTCCTAATTATTTAATTTAAATTATTATACTTTTAAATAGAGTAAAGCAACAATTTGTCAGAATCTCTAGTAAATCACATGCTGTTCTGTTTGTCTTTTTATTTCAGAGTATAGGCTGGGACACACCAAGCCGACTTCAAAGAACTAGCAGCAGCGAAGGTCAGCAGTGTTGTTGGCTCCCATTGGCAGCGTCTGGAACAAAAAGCCATGCTTTAACACACCGCTCAGACTACAGCTGACTGTAAACTAACATGTGCGTTCTGCGTCTGCGTGAGAAGAATTAGCCTTCTATATCAGCAGCTTTTAATAATGTATATATTCGTCATTCAAGGATATACAAGATAAACACAGATATGCACAGAATACTGAATGCTCAGCTATTACAGGAGGTTCAAACGCTCGCTGCTGCTTCAGAAAACAAAAACGGTGCATTAAGAGTTGGGGGGTGAAAACATTTTGAATTGAAGATCAGGGTAAATGTAACTTATTTTGTCTTCTGGGGAGCATGTACTGTAAGTATCTTTTGTAGCTGCTGAAGGGCAATACTAAATAAATAAATAATAAAAAAGATATTTAGGCAAAATAAAAAAATACAGATCCTCATTCTGTTCAAAAGTTTACACCCCTGGTTCTCAATGCATCGTTTTTGCTTCTGAAGCATCAGTGAGCATTTAGTTGCATATGCGAAAAGATGGATCTCAAAATCAGTTGTTGTTGGAAAGAGTTCAAATACACAAAAATGCAGAAAAACCAAAGAATCTGTGGGACCTGAAGGACTTTTCTGGAGAACAGCGGGCAGTTGAACTGTTCAGGACAAACAAGGGACTCATGAAAAAAAAAAAAAAAAAAACAGTTGTGGATCATTCATGTAACAACACAATATTAAGAATCAACTGTATGTAAACTTTTGATCAGGGTAAAAATTCAACTATTATTTTCTCATGTGGACTATATGTAAAAATCTTTTATGTTAAACATCTTATTCAGGTCAGTACTAAATAAAAAATATCCTGAATTTGTATGCTTCCTCTAATTTTGGTCAAATAATTAACATTTTGCAGATTCTGCAAGGTGTATGTAAACTTTTGACTTCATCTGTAGTGATAAGTGACTCAGAATCTTCAATGTGCACCATATCATTTATTTGTTTCTAAAACTTTGTTTACTTCCAGTTTTAAAATTTGATTTTGAGAACCTGATTTTTGATGTGGGCCCCACCGGACAGTATGTACCTCTAATGCATTCTTGTGGTTGAAAGCAGAATCAATTGAAATTGTATATTTTATAAAGCAGTTTATTTTCCTGACTCACAAGCCAGAGCTGCTGACTTTGATATAGCACCCTAATGCCTCCAGAACCTGGCAGACAGCAAGACTGCAGTTTTCATTGATTTTCATCTAGTTAATCTCCAACATGATATTTAAATAGTTAGGAAAGAGCCACAGCAGGCGAAATCATATCGACTGATTCCCAGCTCGTAACATCAAACCGAAAAGTAACCTTTAAAGTCTGAGTTGGAGCATAAAAGTATAATCGTCTTTCTTTGCTGTTGTTTCCCGTTCTTTTGGGACTGCTGGCTCAGATATTTACATTTAAATTCGCTAGCTGCCTTCTTTTTCAACCATAACACAGAGGGGTCTACAGAGGCATGACCACACCGCAAGGAGTGAAAATGAGTTTTTAGAAGGATAAGAAATAAGAAAATGGAATAGATAATGTGCATGCTGTGGCTGTAGTGTCAGTTCGTGCCACCTTTTGCAATAAAGTGAGAGAGCTTCAGCTTCAATCAATTCAATCAATTTCTGTGTCTTTGCCAGATAATCTTTGGTATACGGGTTTATGAGCGGCAGCTTTTTAACAGACAGCCGAGCGACAGATAATTGAGGACAGATGACTGTTGAAAGTATTGATCAATTGAGCAATTACTCTCTAATTGTGACTTTCAATGTGATTGCTTTATCCGTATTGCAGAAACTTGCTGCATACTGCAGGGAAAAGTAACTGGAGCGAGCATTAAATTATTCAGTCCATTCTGACTACTCACTGTCAGTCCATTAGAAAGGTTTGGACAGGTGTTTGTATCTGAGCAGATACAATGCTGCTGTACACCTAGATATTCAATCTTCTATGAAGGTCAGTTGTAATATAATTCCAGGGCCTGGGCTACATGCCTAAACCAACTCAACACTATGATTCACAGAAGAACCACTGTGCTTTGGGGCACCAAAATCTGCTTATTATTCCAAGCATTTCTTTTTCCTTAAGCCAAATGCAGGGCAGCTTCCAGAAGACTATGTGTCTGACTCTTCAAGCTTCTGTTAATGCAGAGAGCTGTTGCGAAACTCGTGAAAAATTCCAACAGGGTCCATATATCACCTATCCAGACCTCTCTTCTCTGGATACAAGTTCAATTCAGTATTCAATATAAAGTGTTGTTATGTGTTTTATAGGTTTACATAGAAGGGCACATTGGCATCCATCATAGCCACAGACCTCTCAGATCAACCAACCACTTCTTTCTCTCTCATAGTCTCATGTTAGGTGCTCATTGCAACCTCCACTCAGTATTTTCTTGGATTTTGTCAATAACGATAATAATTAGACAGTATTTTGCTGAGCATGTTTTTGTGCCAGTTCCTTGCTGGTTCCTTGGCTGGTGGACAGGCAACTCCTGAAGCTTTTCATATAATATTCTGGGCAGAAATGAACATTTTACATTAAGAGGCAATACTTGTCAAGGGCATTTTTTAAATGTATGTATATTGATTTCCGGTAGGGCTGTGCGATAATGACAAAAAAATAAATCTCTGTGTTTTCTGGAAGTTTGTTGATAACGATAATTAAACTATATTTTGAGTGTGTTATTGTGCTAGTATTTTGGCAGGTTTAGGACTGCCGTAGACAGCTGACTCCCAAAGCTTTTGATATTCTTCATATTCCGTGTGGTTATTCGTTTGCAGGAGTAACAGAAATTAAATTTTGTAAGGAATATATATATATATATATATATATATATATATATATATATATATATATACAACTGATGGTGAGGGTCGGCGAGATGAAGTCTCTCGTTTGTCTCTGTCTCGTCAGTAACTGCCACAAGTGCTTCAGGAGTGTCTTCCATTCAAAGCTGCAAGAGTAAAATAAAGATACTTTTGTTATTTATAGGCTACACATAGCGAATATTGTAAAATAGCGATAGCTAAAAAGGCAAGAAAAGCTTAAGCATCAGAGATTATGTTAGCGTTAGGGCAATCTGCACAATACGTGGCACCACGAATGTTCATTTTCAAAGAGAAAGACGCGACGAACGAATGCATTTCCTCATGTGAAGCACTACAACGTGTCAATGATTAATTAAAAGTGATTCTGTTCACAATTAATCTAACAAAAGAAACTGTAAAGCTTGTTAAAATAAGCTCCCACCGTCGAGATGTGCAGCAGCCGCAGCTCGCATCGCCATTCATGAGGCAGTTTTCCGGCTACCACATATATGTGCCAAATGCCCCTCGACCGTCTCCAAACGATCACAAAAGACATTTTAATAATGTATAATGGCAAATACAAACATTTCTTACCTTCACACATCGAATTTATGTCCTGACGATGAAAACTTGAAGCACAAGGAAATTTGCTTGTCTCAGAAGAATAACAGCAATGTGATTGGCTGATATTTAACACATATTGTGTTGGACACACTGTGTTGGATATTTTCTTTTTTCTTTTTCGTTTTTAACACACATTTAACACAAAGTAACACAAAATGTGCTAAAATAGACATAACACAAACAATGTGGTAAAAATTAACACATCCTTTTTGAGAGTGCACTGGTATTTTTGCCCATTCATCTTTAGCGATGAGCTCCAACTCTTTCAGGTGGGAGGGTTTCCTTGCCATCATGACCATCTGGATTTAAGTCAGGACTCTGGCTGGGCCACTGCAAAACGTTAATGTTTTTGTCTTCTAACCATTTCTTCACCACTTTTGCTGTGTGCTTTGGGTCGTTGTCTTGCTGAAATGTCCACTGGTGCCCAAGGCCAAGTTCTCTGCAGACTGCCTGATGTTGTTGTTGAGAATTTTGATGTATTTCTCCTTTTTGATGACACCCCCAAAACATTAGGTTCCCACCACCATGTTTGACAGTGGGGATGTTGTTCTTAGGGTTGAAGGCCTCTCCTTTTTTATGCCAAATGAAGGCTGCATCATTGTGGCAAAACAATTCACCTGGCCAGCACAGGTGTCACTTTTGGCTTCCGACCACGTCCTCTGAGATTTTTCACAGTGCGGAACATCTTGTATTTTTTAATAATACTTTGCACTGCAGCCACTGGAACTTCAAAACATTTAGATATGGTCTTATAGCCCTTTTCTGACCTGTGAGCAACCACAATACACAGCCACAGGTCCTCAGTGAGCTCTTTTGTCTTAGCCATGACTGTCCACAAACCAAGAGCAGAAATAATAAGGAGAAATGTGGCACTACATCACTTGCACACCAATGGATCCTCTGCAGTGAATGGGTGCCATCAAAATGAGAGTCCAAACAGCTGATAAAAACAATACAATAATCCACAGGTAAACCACATGACTCCAGTCTATCATTTAACATATTGTCAAGAGAAATGCTGGATGTTTGTTAAAAACAAATGCACTATTAAGATGTTTTATTCAAAACTGTTCAGAGGTGGCATGAATGCATTTACACACACAAAAAAATACATACAAAAAATACTAGTAATATTGAAATATGAATTGATTAACAAATGCTATGCCTGCCTTGAATATATAACTAAAGCTGCCAGCGGGTGGTGGCAATTCACTCATTGTTAATGGAGTCACTGTATCATTCATTCAATGGAATTATTCCAACTGATTCATTCAGACTGTGTTTTGCTCAGAGATGTGCAACAGTTCTGCTATTTGGAACTGTTTTTTATTAGCGAAACCGCAAAAACCAACAATGTTGTGTCTGAAATGTTAACTACTTCTTATTGAACTTTATAAAATCAATATCACATCTGCAGTCCTGCAGATATTCTAGAAAACAGTACTCGAGCATGTTTTTAGGAGGATTATAACGGCATTCTAATAGCTTACATAAGACTTTCAAGGTTATTAAAATCTAAAATTAAAAAAAGAATGGTTGATATACTCATCTGAAATGTCCAACTGAATATTTTTTTAATGATTATGGTATTTGACATGCTGATGTCTTTCCAACAAGAAAGTTTTCTGCTCTGCAGTCTTCAGTCATTCGTTACAAGATGATCTGTATCTTTTTTCGAACAGAAATATCTTTAATGAGAGCTGACAGTCTGGATTTGACCTCTAGAGTCATGGCTTCATTCCATATTCATATTGTAATAGCAGCATTGTCCAGATACCTTTGGAGGGTACTGCATTTAAATGGCTTTGCTCGATTGTTGTCCCTTCACAGTTAAACAGAATTGCCCTTCAGAAATGTCCAAGGAAACAAAAGCAAAGATTTCGTTTTCTTTTTTGTTTATTTACTCACTAGGGTCCTACAGGGTCGCTGTGGTGTGACTCACAGACATTTAATCTGCCTTTTAATTTTCTTCACAGGATTCATCTTTTGTCTGGCAGAAGCACAGGGGATTGAACAGCGGTTAGTATTCAGTTCTGTGTGAATAGGCTTCCTCATTGTGCTGATCCTGGTCATGTCTGTTGATATTAGGAATCCCATGATTATACCTGTAGAGTTGGAGTTTTTGTGAGAGCTTGAGACTTGTAAGGGAGCATTTTTGCAGTATACTATCAATAACAGCAGTAAACAGATAAAAGGCATAAATAAACACAAAAGTGTTGAGTTTTAGATTACTGTGCATTAACGCTGTTGTTCTTCTTTCTCTGGTAATGTGGATATATCTGTGGGATTAGAAGAGAGATCTAAACACCCACTCAGAGAGAATGACATAGACAAGGCTTTTAAGGCAGCAGGTATGGTTGCGTGTGTGTGATGTTGAAACGCTATGGGACATTCCTTTGATTCGTAAATGGAACAAACATGCATGAAATATCAGCCTCTGACTGAGACAATTAGTTGTAAGGGCTATACTTTTGGGGTCTTTTCACATTTGATTAGATTGCTTTGTTTGATTCTACCCTAGTTGGCCTTTTCTCACATTGTACCTTTGGGTTCGAATTGCGGTATGTTGCCTCATCATAGAACGGATGTCTTAATTTATTTATTTTTTGTAACTTTTTGTAATGCTGTTAAACACATTACAAGATTTAAGAAACTGCAGTGTGGTGGAAATGTTTATTTAATTTATTTTTTTTGTTGTCAGGTGATGTATATATACTTTGTTAAATGAAGTGAGAGTGCAAGTAGAAAATAAAACAATTATTATTTTAAATTATTATGGGATAATTTGAGTGAGTCATTCGGTTATGTCCCACGCTTTTTGTTTTAATACATCAATGCAGTACATAAAAAGTGTACTGAAGGGATTTAATGGGGTCTCCACATTAATTTTCTTAAGCTCAGTGTACACTGAATGATTTTGACTGCAATACACTACCAGTCAAAAGTTTTTGGACAGTAAGATTTTTTTAATTTGTTTTTAAAGAAGTCTCTTCTGCTTACCAAGCCTGCATTTATTTGATTCAAAGTACAGCAAAACAGTAACATTTTGAAATATTTTTACTATTTAAAAGAACTGTTTTCTATTTGAATATATTTTAAAATGTAATTTATTCCTGGGATTTCAAAGCTGAATTTTTAGCATCTTTACTCTGGTCATATGATCCTTCAGAAATCATTCTAATATTCGGATTCGCTGCTCAAGAAACATTTATTATTATTATTATTTTGTTGAAAGCAGCTGAGTAGAATGTTTTTCAGGTTTCTTTGATAAATAGAAAGTTCAGAAGAACAGCATTTATCTGAAATAGGAATCTGTTGTAACATTATTAATGTGTTTATCATCAATTTCTATAAATGTAAAGCATCCTTGCTAAATAAAAAAAACTGACTTCAAGCTTTTGAGTAGTATAGACCAATTATAGGTTGCAGAAAATCCAGGGACAGAATAACATGGATACGGTACAAAATAGTTAGCTTTAAAAAGCTTATAGATTATATTGATTAGATGTCATTTTCAAAATGTTCTCTGCATATTACAAGAGCTTGTCACCCAGCGTTAATCACTGTTATTCAACGAAATTGATGCTAGATAGTGGGATAGTCTTACAGATCTGAAACAGGATGACATTTTTTTTGTGGCCGGAGCCTACCTGGTGGCAGAAAATGTCATGGAATAAAAGAATAAAAAAAAGGTTGAATTTGAATTTACACTTTCAAATTCTGACTTTATTCTTGCAATTCCAAGATTATATTTCACAATTCCAATAAGAAAAAGAAAACAACTCGTCATTCTCTCTTTTCCCCTCGGCTCTTCTCTTTTTTGACTCATTATTTTTGATTTAAATCGAGTCATTATGTCGGAATTAGAACTTGCATTTGTGAGAAAAAAAGTCAGAATTGTGAGATAAAATAAATAAATGTTATGTAAAAATGTTAATAGTAATAGGTTTAAATAATATTTAATTGCTGTAACTGTAGGGCTAATACAGTACGTCCCTTATGAATGGCAAATGGTGTCTTTGACAGTATTCTATAAAAATTATTTTCACAACAATATATATATTTTTTTTATCTCTTATTCAATGCATTTTGCCTGTTTACCTTCTCTTGTTACCAGTGTTGTTCTGCAACCACTATGCGCGCGCAGCTGCAAGTGACATAATTGTGACGTCTACTGTGAATTGGTTTATAACAGGAATCATTAAATCTGGCCCACAAGGTCCATTTTCCTGCAGAGTTTAGCTCTTACCTTAATCAAACACACCTGAGCATTAGAGAATCACAGGTAGGTGAGTGTGATCAGGGTTGGAGCTAAACTCTGCAGCGCATTGTCCCTCCAGGGTAAGATTTGAGGAACCCTGGTCTATAGTGTATAGGTATTTTTGGACTTTCATGAATGCACATCAAAGACTCAGACAGAAGAGATGAAATGGTTGAATAAAGTCGTTAATTTTGTTTTCTTTACGCTCACAAAGTATTCTTGTAGCTTCATAAAGTTAAGGTTGAACCACTGGACTATTTTAACGATGTCCTTACTACTTTTCTGGGTCTTGTACGTGTCAGTTGTGTTGCTGTTTATGCATGAACAGAAAGTTCTCTGATTTCATCAGAAATATCTTAATTTGTGTTCCCAGGAGGAACAAAGGTCTTGCAAGTTTGGAACGACATATGGTGAAATTTGGGTGAACTATCCCTTTAAAAACATCTCATGGTGGGTTTGCTTCTCGCAGCTTTTGCTTTGATTTGTGTAGATTACTTATGGATTATTGTGATGTTTTTATCAGCTATTTAGACTCTCATTCTGACGGCACCCATTCACTACAGAGGGTCCATTGATGAGCAAACGGCTGAATTTCTCCAAATCCAAAAAAACTGCATCTTGGATGGCCTGAGGGTGAGTACATTCAGCAAATGTTCATGGATGAACTTTTCCTTTAAATATAGGATTTTGACATAAAAAAACTGCACACCCATTCACTGCAGAAGATCTAATGTGCAAGTGATGAAATAATACATTTCTACAATTCTGTTCTGATTAAGAAACAAACTCATCTACATCTTAGATGGCCTTGGTGAATTTTCTGAAAATTATCATTTTTGGATGAAATATTTGTTTATTTGTGCAGTCCCGTGTCTTTATTTGATTTCACATTTGATTTCATTAATTATTAGCTTTTCATCAACTTACCAATCCCCCACAGCTCCTTCAGGAACCACCGTTTAAGAAAGTCTTAGAGGATTTAAAAAGTTGTACATCATATAGCAGGCCTTCCAAGAGGACCTGAGATGAATATGTTCTTACACAACAGGAACAGCATATTCTCAGTATTTTATGGAGAACAAACCTAGGAGCAGAGCGCTTTGCCTCAGCCTTTATTGGAAACTTTACATCTGGCATTTAGAAGAGACTGTGTTATTTATACATCACGCGTGTCCTTTAAAATTCATGTACTTTCTAGATTGCAGCAGATATTTCACTCCCAGCTGTACCGTCTGGCTGCTTTTGAAAATGTTTCATTTTCATGCATTAAAAGAGCTGATAAATATATTACAGGAACAACATGGCTCATACATTTACATTTAAAATGGTTGGATTTTACACTGAAATGAAAACCCAAGAGTTAGTTTCTAGCCTTCTTGTTTTGCTGCGTTCAATTGTCTGCAGGTTTTGTGAAAAGCTGTGATGACTCATAATTTTGGTCTGAGTATTTTAAGAAAGGCTTGTTAGTGGGACACCACAGGTGTGCCTGACAGGTCTTAAATCATACTATACAATCTTGCTTCACAAGAAAAAAACATACTCGGTCTCTATGTGTGTGTGTTTTCCAAATGGTGTTTTAACCCTTGCACTGAGACTCAAGCAGAGAGAGAAGCCCTACAGGTTTACTGCCAAACTCAGTGTTGCGATGGCAACACAGATGAACGCTGCTATTTTTGTGGCCTTTTTTGTTCTCAAATTGATGCCTTTGTTTTTGCCCTGGCATTCTCAGGATTGTGCTCCCTGGGGATTGTGTTATCTAAACAGATGCATCTTTGATTTAGACCTTATTTACTTTACTTTTCCTCTTGAATACAATGAAAACAATTAAAGAATTAAGTTGGAAATTGTGGGTGGGTGACATTTAAGCATGAGCACACAAAACATTTACGTTAAATTGACTTTATGAGGCATATTGATACCTTGCAAAATCCAAATTGTCCTAAACATTTGACATAATTCACATCTGTAAATGTTAAAAAGTAACTTGATTATTTTGATTTTTCAATTGTCCTGACAACAGGCAAATCTCTGTTAAGAGTTAGTTCACCCAAAAATGAAAATTAGCCCGTGATTTGTTTACCCTTAATGCAAGACTTTTTTCTTTCAGTCAAGTTACACTATATTAAAAATTGTCCTGGCTTTTCCAAGCTTTATAATGGCAGTGGGTGGGTGTTTTTGCTCAACAGTTAAAAGACAGTTAAAGGCCTTCTGTAGTGAATCGATGTGTTTTTGTGAGAAAAAATATCCATATTTAAGCAATTAAAGCCATTTTTGATATAACCCCAAATTGTGTATTTTTTATTTTTAAAGAAATTCAAACAATAAATACTGTTTTGTGGCTCTTTAAATTGTCTTTTCTTATTTACTTAAAGCGCAAAATAAACATGAATGAACATCATAACGTATTTTATTTCAACCGTGGAAAGACGTCAACACAATTCTTCAAGCTTAACTCTCCTGTCTGATTTGTTTGTCGGATAAAATGGCGGATTTTGCATTATGATTGGTCAGATCACCTGTCAGTCAAGCTGTTTGCAAAGGGTCAATTGGAGGATTTTTGGCTGGGTTGTTAAACAAAGCACTTTGCAAGCTCATTACACATTATGTGTCTTTTGAAAACATTTATGAACGTTTAGCCCACTTTGCAGAAATAAAAAATAATAACAAATAAATAAATAATACAAAGTCTAGTCTTGAGTCTATCATATTTCAAATTCTATAAATGTCCAGTCATATTCTAATTGTTCATTTATATTATACAATATTTCCACAAGTTGGTATGATTCGTCAGGGTCATGAAATGTCTGCAAATATCTAAAAATGAAATTCCTAAATGGTTGTGTAAAACAGCGCCTTTTTTACCTTGTCAAAAACCGCTCTGTTCACAGCGACCCGTAAAATCATGTAGTCTGAACCGGGCTTAAAGGGCTTACCCCCAGGGCATCCAATATGTCGGTAACTTTGTTTCTTCAGTGGAACACAAATTAAGATTTTTAACTCAAACCGTTGCAGTCTGTCAGTCAATGGCTCTGTGCAAGAAACTGAACAGTATTTATATAAATTTTTACCTCTGATCCACCGGAATGTCCAACTGAGCACGTTCACAACAGCCGGCGCGTGACGCAGAGCAAGCAACCATAACTTCAGTCGATCAGGCTCAAAAGTTGAACACTCCCGGATGTGTTTGCGCAAGCAAACGTAATCTTTTAGTTTTGAAACGGCTACAACAATCAGGATAAGCGCCATTTAAGTAATTACCATTTTGAGTAGCCGTCGTACCCACAAACTCTCTGTGTAAACAATGAATGACTTATATGCGAGATAGATCGCTTCCGTGCATGCATCAACTATGCCAGAGCACATTGACACGTCACACGCCGGATGTTGTGAATGCGCTTAGGACAGTTGGACATTGCGGTGGATCAGAGGTAAAAAAGATATAAATACTGTTCAGTTTCTTGCACAGACCGATTGTTTAGTGTCTTAAGACCTCAATGTATCGTCACAAGCCACATGGTTTAATTTGGTTTTGTCTGTGTATGTTTTTTTCACTCTCAAAGCCGTGGGTCCCATTGACTACCATTATATGACTGACAGACTGCAACGGAATCTTCGTTTGTGTTCTACTGAAGAAACAAGTCACCTACATCTTGGATGCCCTGGGGGCAGATAAACATCAAATTTTCATTTTTGGGTGAACTATCCCTTTAAGACACATTTCAAATGCAAACACCATGTAAAAGTGAATGTGTGTTAATATTCATTCATTAGTGCATTTTAATTGAATTTCATCTCATGGGTTACCTGAAATATAATCTCCTCTGTCTGTAATTTATGCACAGGTCAGAGATCATCATCCTCGTAATGACTTCATCTACCATGATGACATTCAACAGTGGATTCTCATGAATGTTAAATCACCGATGCTCATCAATTTCAGCAGCAGAGTGAGGATGTGGAGTCCACTGCTCATTCCTGTGCTAACCTGTCAGTGCAGTGCTGTAAGTGCTTCCAACTGAAGTAAACAAGTGAGTAGATTATTGATTTAGCACAGGTGCTTGAGGCACAGGTGGCCTGTAATTGAGAGAATGGAGTGGTGGCCGATGGCTAGTAGCAACACACAGCATGAAACTGGACCAAACAAAATAACATGAAAGAGTACACACATTTTTATATTATTTTATATCATTACAAATGACTGACTAATAAATATGACTAAAGTGAGAATTACAAACCAAAATGTATTAAATCACCCACACTTCAAATGACAGGAGTATGTCTCATAATTAGCACTTCAGGTAGTGATAAAGAAAATCACACCTATTGCACTTGCTTTATAAAGCATTAGAAAATGTGTTACTATTGTATGTCAGGGAAAATACCTAACTAGTTTCTTTTCTTATAAACTGGCTACCTTTACTTTACACAGTGTTGGGGGTAATGCGAGTTACGTAATCCGATTACTTTTTTCGAGTAACTAGTAAAGTAACTCATTACTTTTAAATTTACAAGAAAATATCTGAGTTACTTTTTCAAATAATGTCAGTTATTTCCTGTCCTCATGTTGAGAGAAATCGGGAGTAAGATGTTACTTTAGTTCAAGAATAAATGTGAACATGAATTAATTTTTCTTACTCACAAAAAAAAAACCTGATTCAGTATTCCCTAAAATGAATAAAAACAGTGAAATGCAACTCAGAATATGACGCAATCCTGCTATACTTTAATGTTAAATAATACAAATCCTTTATTAAATCCTATTTTAATAACCAATGTCTTTGCTGCTGACCTTCGATGATCCAATTCAACCATACTAATAAGCAAAAATGACTCAAGACAATTTAACATTTGTTTTTCTTCTTTTTTTATTGCTGAAAAGAGTTGAACTTTCTTCTTTTGCATTCTACTGTACAGATGTGAATTTGCCTTTCCTTTAGCCTGAGGCTTATTAAACTCATTTTTGGTGTGAAAGAGCTTGTACATTTGCCTGAAACAGAACTTTTTATATAAAAAGACAAACAAGCAAGATCTGGCCAGATTTGAAAAAGTAACGCAAAAGTAACGTAATGCATTACTTTCCATAAAAAGTAACTAAAGGAGTAGTTCGCTTTCAAAACAAAAATGTACAGATAATGTACTCAGCCCCTTTGTCATCCATATAATGGACTTTTATGGTGCCCCCGAGTTTGAACTGCCAAAATGCAGCTTCAAATGGCTCTAAACGATCACAGCCGAGGAAAGAAGGGTCTTATCTAGCAAAATGATTTCTTATTTTCTAAAAAAAAAGTTATTTACTTATTTAAGTATTTATATACTTTTTAACCTTAAATGCTCATCTCGTCTAGCTCTGTGTGTATTCTGTGTATTCCGGTTCATGACAGTTAGGATATGTCGAAAAACTCCCATCTTATTTTCTCCTCCAACTTCAAAATCGTTCTACAATGCTGTTTTACCTTTTTTTTGTAAAAGGTGTTTGATCTTATTTGCATGTTCACTTTTTTAAACACTAGGTCGGTACTTCTGCAGTGATGTAGGGCAATTTTGAAGTTGGAGGAGAAAATAAGATGAAAGTTTTTCGGCATACCCTAACTGTCGTGAACTGGAATACACAGAGTTCACGCAGAGCTAGGCAAGACAAACGTTTGAGATTAAAAATTATATAAGTTGTAAATGTTTTTAGAAAATAAACATTTTGGATCATTTAGAGCCCTTTGAAGCTGCATTTAAACTGCATTTTGGAAGTTCAAACTCGGGGGCACCATTGAAGTCCATTATATGGAGAGAAATCCTGAAATGTTTTCCTCAAAAAACATACAAATGCTTAATACTTAAATGCATTCCTCGGGTCTTTGATGGTGAATGTGAATATGAATAAGCTCCCAGCGATCAAAATATTGATTTTGACGTCTTGATTTTGAAATTTGATAGTTTTGTGAAAATGGTTGAGATTGCAAATATGAGCCAGATGCTGAATATATTGATATGCTTAAATTGAATCCTTCTAAGTTTCAAAAGTTAACGAAATATGCTTTATTTTATTCTGCTGTAATTGTTCTTTTTTGCTATTGCAGCACTTAGAGATCCATCTGTTCAGGATATAGGTATATAGGATAGGATATAGCAGGGGTGGGCAATTATTTTTCTCAAGGGGCCACATTAGAAACTTGGGCGGTTTTTGAGGGCCGAACCAATACACAACTCAGTTTTGCCCAATATATGTCTCTTCGTAAAAAAAGAATAAATGAAACACTACAATGAGACAAATGTGGAGCACACAAATGTATCCCAATTTAATAAACATTCATAAAAACAGTTTGGAAATGTGCGTTTTTGAAGTGTAAAATACTAGCAACTTTAAACAAAGATGCAATATGTATTTCAAAGATCATCAACTTCTTATAAAAAAGCAATAAATGCCCCAGTTATGTTTGATTGTTTTACCTGAGTTCTTTTTTTTGCTCAGTAAACTAAATCTAGCCTGTGTTGGGCTTGAACAAGTGCACTTAAGTCTGGAAATGCACATTTTTTAAGTTTCAAAAACTATTAACTTTATACAAAAATGCAAGTACATGTGTTTTAAAGACCAGCATCCCATATACTTCATATAAAAAGCAATAAGTGCCCCAGTGTTTGATTGTTTTATCTGAAAACGGCTTACTGTTTTTCACGATTTTTGTGGGACATCACAAAGCTGGTCTTGACTGCTGCATACCTCGATTTATGAAGCTTTGTAAAAAGTCCTTGCTGCTTTTGCAGTTTAGCGAGCAAAGCTTCAGATGTCCGCGCCCGCTCTGTATCCGTCAAATTTTAGTATTTCTCTGCGTGTTTAGTCTCGTAATGGCGATTCAAATTGTAATCCTTAAACACAGCTATCTGTTCTCCACAAACTAAGCACACAGCTTTACCTTTGAATTCAGTAAATAAATACTTAGAAGTCCATGTCTTGTTAAAACATTCTGCATCATTCGTTCTTTTTTTAATGCTAGCTGACATATTTGAGCGCTAACGCAGAACTCTTGAAAGCTGTCCTGTGATCGCGAACACATTTGTGTGAGGGTGCGTATACGGTCACATGCACGGACGCAATGTAACGTAAATAGAAAAAATACAGTTGCTTTCAAAATAAAAGCTGCGCGGTTGTGTGTTTATAAGTTATTGCGGTCAAATAGCAAAATAAGATTTCCGTTGACTCTCTTTATCAGACCTGGTCATTGCACGGCCCATTTTCGTTTGAATTTTAATTAACCAATTACTTCACGCGGGCCTGTCAAGGATATCGAGAGGGCCGGATATGGCCCGGGGGAGGTAAAATGCCCAGGTCTGGGATATAGGACAGGTCCGGGTCGCTAAAGACCCGAATATGTTATAGTGATTGACGGAACATTCATGCATTTAGGGGTTAAGGAGTAACGCAATATTGTAATCCATTACTTTTAAAAGTAACTTTTTCCAACACAGGTCACTAGTCAACATTTAATTAATAATGAATTATGTAATACTACAACATATTGCATGTACTAAATGTTTGCTTAGGTCATGGGATTGATTTCCTGGGAAAACTCATATCACTTTGAGTATTAGCCAAATATGTAAATGTGCAAAATTGTTATGAAGGGTTGGGATCTGTGTATGATGGATTTACATTTTTTTTTCTGTAATAAACCTTCACTTCATAAATATGTACCATCTAAACAAATGTCATCATTTTACTATTCCTGAGGCATCTCTTGCTATATTTAATGTCATACCAGCACACACCAAGTGCTAGAACTAATTGATTTTGATCTAACCGAATGCTGGTATTTAGAGGCAGACTTGGATGCAATTTATTCTGTCACATTTTCTTCTCTTATATGTCTGTATGATGTCTTGCTTTGATCTGCTCTCATTGCTCTCACGTTCCTTGCATATTTTTTTTTCACTTTTCAATTATTAATTTCCATTGGCCCTTCTCACCTCCTCACATCACTGTTTGGCCCGCTGTGCTCCGGGTGGCGTTTGCACTGTTTCCATGGGGACTGCATCCACCTTCCTCCGTTTCTGTCGCCTTACTGTGTGTGTAATTAAAGGACGTTGGTTTTGGATGAAGTACTCTTGAGTACTCAGCAGTCTGGAGGTGTTTCAGGTCTTTTGTACTGTTTCTCACTCTAATTCTCGTTTCAGTTTGGTTTGTCGCACTTGAGATTGTTAATCATCAAGGGTCACTTTTAAAGGGATCCAGAATTTTCTCACCTTCGTGTCTCATGTCAAACCTGTATGGCATTATTGCTTTTGTGGAGCACAAAAGGAGACATTTTGAAGAATGACTTTCCTTGTATCCACCTTTTTCTTTAATGTGGAAGTAAGCCAGATTCATAAAATTTACAAATGGCCGTGCCCACTCTCCCTGCTGAAAAAAAAACAGCTAAAACCAGCCTAGTCTGGTTGGCTGGTTTTAACTGGTCAACCAGGCTGGTTTTAGCTGGTCATAGCTAGTCAGCAGGCTGGTTGTAGAGCGGTGTTGGCCAGGCTGGGAGATCAGCTAAAACCAGCTACTTCCAGCTTAAACCAGCTAAAACCAGCCAACCAGCCAGGGCGTTGTTGAGCAAGTCTGATTCAACCCCTAAGTGTGAATCTGTTTTCATTAGAAGTAATATATTTATATATAATAAATATATTTATATAAGCAAATATTAAAAATATACTGTCTTATGTTTCTACATTAATTTTAAGATTAAAATTATTGCAATATAACAATATATTTAAAAACTTTAATGTTAGGTGGCATTAATTAAAATGTGTAATTATTTATTTAGTTTTTTTTAATCGATTGACAGCACTAAAAATTATGCAAGCCTTTTTCCACCACTGAATAAAATATAAAATAGGTAATTGCGACTTTTTATCTCACAATTCAGATTTTTTTTTCTTGCACTTGTCAGTTTACATCTCGCAAGTCTGACTTTTTTTTTTCAGAATTGCGTCAAACTCGTAAAAACTTTTTGTCTCAGAACATATAACTGTGTTCAAACTTTTGACTGGTAGTGTATATCATGACACCCCTACAGCCAACATAGTTTAGTTTAATTTTGGGGAGCCTTTGTGACTATTCCAGTCACAATCTGGAGCCCTGTTAACACTGAGGCAGTTAATGATGGGTTGTCTGTTGCTAAACAACTCACTGCATCATTCTAGCACGGGATCACTTCATACTGCACACCTTTGGTGCTACAGTTTGGGGTTAATCCATCAAAAGTGGTACTTTGGAGCAGAGTTTCATAACCCTGGGTTAAAAGTGGTGTAAACCAATGCTTAAAGTCTAAAATGTTGCTTAACCCAGGTTTAAGCACATTGTGAAAAGCCCTTATCTCTGTAGTCTCTAGTTGCATTTCAGTTTTCAGATCGTGATGGATGCTTCTGTACTTCAAGTGCAGTCATGTTACAAGATTTATAATGAAATTCTTGTCTTGTCTGCTCATTTTCATCACTTTCTTATTTCATTACATAAAGTTCAAGTTCTCTTTAGCAGAAAGTAATCATCAGACTTGTTGGCAGCAGTGTGGCAAATTTATCCAAAAGCTTTCAAAGATAATTCATCACTTTTTCTAAAACAATATCGAGCTCCACCTCGGTGTTAATCGACAACCGGAAGACTTTGCACATCACTGAGCCTCCCATTAATAAGCCTCTCTAACACACTGTTCATGTAATTCATGTAATTATGTGTCACCAAGTTCAGTAGTTGGCTGTTGTAATTACAGCATTGCAGAAGAGAGCACATCCTAGTCATCTGAATGAACTGTGTTAACTCTTCTGTTGCAAGTGTATGTGCCAGAGAACTTACAAACAGTCTTGTATAACATTTCTGGTCTGGAAGATATGCTTTGTTTAAGCTTTCGAGGCTGTTCTAACAAATGTCTACAATCTCTGTTCGTTTTTAAAATAGGGTTTTGTCTTTTTAGGAGTTTCAGACTTGGCTGATTCAGTTGTTGTGCCTTAGTTTTTAAAAGCTAGAGTGATCTCCTATCCTAATGGATGGTGCATTATGCAGCAAACAATTAACCAGAGTTATGCTGCATAAATATCACCTAATTATCAGCTTAATTCTTAGACGCAGGAAGAATATTGAGTTTATGTGCAAGCTGTTATTTATAAGGCTTTTTTCTCCTGCCTAATTTTATCTTCAGATTAAAGTCCAGCAGTGTTTATAACATGTAGCTCAGGAATATTTCTAAAAATATGCTAATGGTTCTTGGTTAAATAAAAACATTGGTAAATCGGAAGATTCAAGCTAATTTGTGGAAATTAATTGGAGTTGTAATTTAATAATAATTCATTAGTTTAAGTAGTAGAACATGTAGTAACAGCCTGTTTACACCAAGTCGAATGTTTATTTCTTTTTATGTATTTGAACAGACAGTGTCCATGTTGGTGTGAATTGTCCTTTTAGCTACTGAATCAGAAAGAGCTTTATTGCCAAGTATGCTTGCGCATACAAGGAATTTGTTTCAGTGTTATTAACATTTTAACTGTTCATAAGGTGGATTGCCTTGGGGAAAAAACTGTTAATGTGTCTGGTAGTCCTGATATTTGGGGCTCTGTAGTGCCGGCCGGATGGTAAGAGTTCAAAGAGGGGGTGGCTTGGATGTGAGGGGTCCAGAGTGATTTTCTGAGCTATTTTCCTCACTATGGATGTATACAGTTTTTGAAGGGTGGGCAGGGGAGCACCAATAATCCTCTCAGCAGACCGAACCGTTCTCTGCAATCTTCTGATGTCTGATTTTGTAGCTGAGCCAAACCAGACAGTTATTTATATGCACAGAACAGACTCAATGATGGCTGAGTAGAACTGTCTCGGTAACTCCTGTGGTAGGTTGAACTTCTTCAGCTGGCGAAGGAAGTACAACCTTTGTTGGGCCTTTTTTACAATGGAGTCCATGTTCCCAGGAACTTGAATGTCTCCACTGTAGCCACAGTGCTGTCCATGATGGTGAGTGAGGAAAGTGCAGGGGGTTCCTCCTGAAGTCCACTATCATCTCTACAGTTTTGAGCTTGTTCAGCTCCAGGTTGTTGTGACTGCACCAGACAGCCAGCTCTTTTACCTCCTGTCTGTAGGCAGACTAGTCACCGTCCTGAATGAGGCCGATAACCGTGGTGTCATCTGCAAACTTCAGGAGCTTGACAGAGGGGTCTTTAGAGGTGCAGTCGTTGGTGTAGAGGGAGAAGAGCAGTGGGGATAGAACACAACCCTGAGGGGCGCCAGTGTTGGTGGTGCAGCTGCTTGAGGTGAATTTCCCCAGTCTCACCAGCTGTTGCCTATCTGTCAGAATTAGTCTAGCTCCGACATAGCTTCAAACACACTCCATACCTGGCAAAGACATGTCAGATCTCGAAAAAAAAAATACAGTGGGTGTCAGGATTCAGACGAACAACGACGTAGTAAAACGAAAGGTATTTAATAAATCCAACGGGAAACTCAGGATACACAGGAAACAAAGGAACACAGAGTGGTAACATCAAAGACCGACAAGGATTGAGGGGAAAAACACACTAAATACACAGACTGATTAACAAATCCAGGTGTAAACAATGAGGGAGAAACCAAAACACACAGATCTGCAGGGGGAATTGATGGGAGAAACCAACTAGAACGTCCAGGGGTATGACATTACCTCCCCCTCCCAGAAGACGCGTCCTCGCGCCGACAAACAGGAAACTGAACAAAGTCTTAGGAGGGGGCTTCGGTGGAGGACGGACTCCCGGGAGGAGGGAAAAAGATGGAGTCCAGAATGGTGACGGAATAATCCATGGAGGTGATGACGGAGGGAGGAGCCAAGGAGGAGATGGGAGGGATTTAAAGCAGGAGGAGCCAGGTGAGACCCAGACCGCAGCCATGATGGAACCCCACGGTGGAGCCAATGGAGGGAGGAGCCATGGTGGAGGGCAGGCTGACGACTCCCAGGGGCCGACCGACAGAGGTGGAGCAGGTGATGGTAGAGCCCGAGACGGAGAGCTGATGATCCTGGGCAACACAGAGGATCCGGAGTGCCCAGGCGGAGCCCAAGGCTCTGGTGACCAAGGCGGAGGCGGAGATCCAGAGGTCCATGGTGGAGCTGGAGCAACAGTGGACTGAGACTGTGCCAGAGGGATGGAGGAATTCCACGGAGCCGGTGGGATGGAGCAACGAGGGGCAGCCGGAGGAGTGGAGTCCTGAGGCGAAGGTGGGATGACGACAGACCGGGGCGGAGCTGAAATGACGATGGAGCCCGGTGGAGCTGGTGGACCGACAGGCGATGGTGGAGACGAGGGAGCTGAGAGACGGGGTGGAGCCGCAGGGTCAGAGGGCCGAGGCGGAGTCCAGGACTCAGAGGCTGAAGGCGGAGATGAGGGATCCTCCAGCCATGACGCCGATGGTGACTGGCAGACCTGCGGCGAACCCACTGCACAGATGGTGGGCTGAGGGTGAGCAGAGGGACTGACAGGCAGCAGTGGTGGCATGGTTGAAACATTATGGCTATAAAACAGAGGTAACTGAGGGAGGGGGGTGGGAAATCTGAGCAGATGGGCAGTCCAAAATTTACAGGAAGTTCAGTATTTATATCCTCAGAAAAACGTATTTCAGGTTCATTGTCCTTTATAGAATGTCCCAAAACCCAATTAAGCTCACCCTCAGTGGTGGTGCAGTGAGTAATGCTGTCCTCAGCATTTTTATGTTCCACTGACACCTCCACCGTTGCGGTCATTGTAGCCGGCTCATGCACCTGGTCTGACGGCTCGTGCAGCTCAGGCTCTGTGGCGATCAGCCGCTCTGTCGCTCCTCTCGGCGATGGCTTGCTTGTCGCAGCGGGCTGTAGCTCTCCGTCATCGGTGGGCTCTGGCTGGTATTCCACGGAACAGGTGGGGAACGAGGGTCTGTTTCTCGCCAGTGTTCACTCCACAAACGCGGCGAAATCTGCTCGAGGGCCATCCTCGGACGATGGCGCTCTGCATGATACGTTAAGGCTGGAGTCATAAAACGCACAGAGAGCGTCGTCCAGGTAGCTGGTGGTGTGAGCTACTAGTTGGAACATTAATGTGTAACCCTAGAACGGTAATTCCCCCTGCTTCAGCTGTAGGAGAAGGAATTCGGGGCGGAGTAGGGGATCCATAAAGGGGAACACTATAGAAATAAAAACACTGGAAAAGGAACGAGAAACAAAAAACGGGGGGAGACGCGGAAAAACTGCGTTGGTCGGTCTTTCTGTCAGGATTCAGGCAGGAACAGGTGAACAACGATGTAGTAAAACGAAAGGTATTTAATAAAACCAATGGGAAACTCAGGAAACACAGGGTGGTAACATGAAAGACCGTCAAGGATTGAGGGGAAAACACACACACACACTAAATACTGTACTGATTAACAAATCCAGGTGTAAACAATGAGGGAGAAACCAAAACACACAGATCTGCGGGGGGAAATGATGGGAGAAACCAACTAGAATGTCCAGGAGTGTGACAGTGGGCAGCTTCAGTATTGTTTTTTTGTTCTCTACTGTTTACAAAGCCTAAGGCTGTGACCAAGACATGTATAAAACTGCACCAGTTACTAGATATTTTATGTGCTTTTACTTGGCTTGTGCTTGAAGTTGCAGGAAGTTCTGCACAGCAACATTTCCTTAGATATCTTAGCAACACCCTTGAGCTTTGTCAATAAAGTGAAGTTATCAGCAGAGAGATCACAAGTAATCATACCCACAATTTGCCACCACAGGATGCTCTCTGAATCTCAAAAATACCCTTAAATCATTCAACCAAGCACTGTGAAAAGTCAAGTACAAAATTTGTAATCTGAGCCAACATGGTTAGTCAAATAATCCTTTTTTTCACATGGTTAAATGTCATAAATCTTCTTTGTCCCTCTAAAAAGTCGGTAACGTTTCATACACTGTCAAGTATAACAAAGGTTAATAAAATCCAGTCTAATAACTAGAACAACTAGGGTTGGGTACCGAAACCCGGTGCCAATACGGCACCGGTACCCATGACCGGTATGTACCGGACCGAAACAGAACGTGAATTTCGGTGCCTCATTTCGGTGCCACTTAAGTGCCTGAACTGTCTATTGAAATATTTGTCTTCTGGTGCTATGACACGGATGTAAGAAGCATTGATTTGTCAACATGCATGATCACTAGTTAAATTTAAATACTGCATTCATGGGGTGTCAGAATGATCGGAAAAAATATTTCCTGAATATTCGTACCTATTTGTACCTTCCTGGTACAAATCCAAGACATCTTTAGTTACTGACCATTTTCACATTTCGAATTAAAAGCACAAATCGTCTGAAAATTAAACCGTCCGAGAAGCGCGTGAATGCAGCAACTATCGTTACTCTTTCTCTGACTGCTGCAGGTGGTCTGCCGTTAGTTTAGCTAGCTATATTAAACACACTTAACTTAAAATGCAAAAAAATTTAATGTTCTAAAGTGTGGCTATATTTCACGAGAAATGATTCAGACACTGCGACATGCAGCAAATGTTTTACAACAGTTGTGTGTAAAGGGGGAAACACGTCAAACATTTGAGGGCACATGGAATAAACTTGAAAGCAGAGGGATGTACCGTGTTTGACAGTTTGCGGACATCAGCTGGCACTATCAGCAGGGCGTGATTTGTTCTAGTCTATGCATCCCTGCCTCTGCTGAATTATTTTTATTCCTGGTGGGGATAAAGCATCCCGTGAAGCTCTCCTACGTCCTGATGTAAATCGTCTAAATCAAATTTTTCGTGATCAGCGCTATAAAGTCCTGTTCTGAATCAAATGATTCACCGTACTTGCTTTTAAGTTTCGTTTTAAATCAAATGATTCTTGATATGCGCATTGAAGTTGCGTTTTCAATCAAGTGATTCGCGATCCAATTGGAGCGCTTCGAAACAGTGAATCATTTTGCGACGCAGTGGTTTACTAATTCGTAAATAGTTTCAAAAAGCTCTGTTTATACTTTGCTCACTTTCTCTATATAAGTTATTCGTTGTTTGAAATGAAATCATTACAATTAATAGGCCTAACTTACAATGTTTTTTATGAGATTGTGATCACATTAGACAGTTTTCGTATTAAAAACATTTCATGACGTGACACCTAACAGATTACACTAACAATTTGGTCAACCTCCCACCTGTAGGAAGAGAAAAAAAGGTTTTCAAAAAACATCCCCCCTCTGCCCCCTGGTTTAGACTAGAAGGGAGACAGATCTGACCACTGGGCTTGTGCACATCAATCTAACGTTATTTTTATTACACTATACAACAATAATACTGTTTATGTATTATAGTAAGGGCTAAGTTTAGGGTTGGGGTAGGTGTAGACATTAAAAAAAAAAAAAAAACACAATCTTTTAGGTAGAACAATTAATTTCATGGTTTGTTTCCGGTTGGAGCTGTATCCCTTCTAGCCACAACCCTGCCCCCTGCCCTAGTCATACCAGGACATGTAATAAGTCAGGAGAGGTGTCCTATTTTGCCAGAGAAGGCAAATATGGTCATATTTCTGCAAAAGAATTGCTGAAATTTGAAGCTGTTAAATTATTGTAGTTGGGTTACTGTAGGTGGCTTAGGTTTTATTGTTGTTGTGTTTTGTATTTAATGTATACTTTAAACTTTTAATACATTTTTCATTTTAAAGAACTTTTTGGTCCAATAAAAAGATGTTCTTGTGTCATCCAACATTTTGTGGCTTTTTTTTAAGTATCGGTTCAGGCACCGATTTGGCACCGGTATCAAAAAAACAAAACAAACGATACCCAACTAGGGTTGGGAATCAAGGATCGATTCCGATTCTGGAATCGGATACTTAAGATAAAGAATCGGATGCTTGTTATAACATTCAAATTTCGATTCTTCGTTTCGATACCTGGGTGCATTTTTTCATCTGGCAATCTGCCAGGACCTTACGTGGTAATGTAAACATCAGTCTACAAGATGGATCACGGGAAGTGCTCAAAAGTGTGGCTACACTTTGTATAAACCGAAGACAAAGCTACCGCTGCATGCAAACTTTATCTTAGAGACCTGCAAGGGACGGATGTTTTATTTTCACGCCCGCCCGCTCCAGCAGAAATGTATATTATTTCATCCCACTCTTGCCCACATAAAAGTCACCTATAGCCCCATGGGAAGACAGGTATCTACTTCTCTTGGCTGAATGAATGAATGAATGAATGAATTTTGCGTGAAATTTCTAAATATTTGCATAGTTGTCAAAATGAATGTCTTGTGAGTGTCCTGCTCACCCATAGTGGTGGATCTGGTAAGGGTCAGTAGTGTTTATGCAAATATTAGCACCAGCATAAACAGATTTAGAATGTATTCACTGTATTTTTCATTTGTTTGTTTATTTATAATAAATACAAACAGTAGATATTCAGTCAGTCCAGTTAAAATGGATATGTTTAGTGAGTGTTTTTTTGGCATCTCCCTGTTGAATGTTTGAGAGGTTCACTTACTTAAGAAAAAGCACTCTGAAATTGTGAAGAATGTCTGAATTAAAGAATTCAGGAGCTTTAAATCTGCACGTGTACAGTATATACACATGTTAAAAAGTTAGAACTGAGCAGAGGGTTTTCTTTTAAATTCAAAAGTATAGTTTTAATTTAAAGTTTGTTTGAATTTTGAGTTTTTTTATAACATGCAGTAGAAAAATAAAAAGGCAAAACAATGTTTTGGTAATAAAAAAGGTTTAAAAATAAACGCCTTTAGAGGAAATGTCAGGCATACAGTGGGCCTTGCAAAATTTACTCAAGAAGGAGGGGGGCACTGGTGTAAAAAATGTTGAGAACCCTTGTAATAAACTAATATGTTGCAAGCAAGGTGTCACGAGCAACATATCTAAGCATATGCAGTTGGTTCACCACGTCAAAATAAAAGAAAATAATTTTTGTTTGTTATTTGAGCTGAAACTGATGGCACTGAAAAAAAACATGTTTGATATATTAATGTTTGACTTTTGTTGTTGTTGTTTACTACTGGGAATCGAAACTGGGAATCGAAAAGAATCGGAATCGATAAGTGGAATCGGAATCGATCAAATTCAAATGAAACCCAACCCTATACCCAACCCTAAGAACAATTAGGTAATTATAACATTCCAAACTCCTGTGAGTTTACCACGCTCAAGCAGCCCTATTCACCTTTTTCTTCAACAGGGAAGTAAGCTTATAGGTGAGACAAGTAACAAGACAAATAACAACGTGCAGTAAAGAATTAGCTGTTAGCTGCAAAATTAGCTGTTTTGTACAGCTAAAAATAGCTGGACGCAGATAAAACCGAAAGCCAAACCCATAAAACTTTTAACTCTTACGTGGAAAAAAAGGTGGATATAACCTTGTTCAATTTTCTCTTAATCCATCCACTAGTTCCCTGCTAGTATCTTAAATACACACCTTTCCTGCTCTTACAAATTGGAACATACCATTTTTTATAAAATAAACTGTTACAGTATAATAAACTTACAGTAGCTGGGTTTCCATCCAAAATTGCAAATTTCACGTATGCAAAAAATTTAAATATTGCATAAAACATTTGCGAATAAACACAATTTCCATTCAACGAGTCAAAGAAAACAAAAATATCACCAAGGAAAGTAGAAGAGGCCAGTAAATATAATAATTTTCATATAATAAATTACTTGTGCCACAGAGCGAGCAGTTGAAACACAATAAATGTGGTCATTGTTTTCGGAGGTTGATGCCTGCTGTTTGTGAATGCAGTCGTGTAAGAAATCTGGGATGCAATTATACAGAAATACTTGGATGACAGACTTTGTTTATGCATTTAAGAATGACCTTAACATTTCAGATGCTGTGCAACGAAATTGGTCCGCTGGTTAGTCAGGTTATACCATCTCAACGCGCAAAAGTCACATGACTTTTTTTAATATGCGTGGAGCAATTTATTCTGGAAATGCATTTTCATCTTCCATTATTCGCATTAACCCTTTTTCGCATTAGTCAAAAAGAGAAGAGCGCAACAACTTTTTTGCGAAGTAAGGGATTTTTCTGTAAAATTTAGGGTTTCCATCCCTCATTTTTGATGCAAAAACTAGGTGACGGAAACCTTGCTAAAGCCTTGTTCAGACTACACAATTTTAGCCCGATTTTGGCTTGATCTGTATGTTTGCCCACTGACAAAGAAATGATCAGTCTATAATTTTAATAGTACATTTATTTTAACAGTGAGAGACTAACAACTAAATAACAAAAAAATCCAGAAAAATGCATTTCAAAAAAGGTATAAATTGATCTGCATTTTAATGAGTGAAATAAATAATTGATCCTCTATCAATCAGCAAGATTTCTGTCTCCCAGGTGTCTATTATACAGGTAACAAGCTGAGATTAGAATCACTCTCTTAAAGGGAGTGCTCCTAATCTCAGTTTGTTACCTGTATAAAAGACACCTGTCCATAGAAGCAATCAGTCAATCAGATTCCAAACTCTCCTCCATGACTAAGACCAGAAGACCAGAATCTTTTTCCCTGGTCAGGGAAAAGATTGTAGACCTACACAAAGCTGGAATGGGCTACAGGACCATCGCCAAGCAGCTTGGTGAGTAGGTGACAATAGTTGGAGGTGGAAACATTATGCTTTGGGTGTTTTTCAGCTAAGGGGACAGGACAACTGCACAGCATCAAAGGGACGATGGATGGGGCCATGTACCGTCAGGACCAGGGCATTGAAAATGGGTTGTGGATTGGTATGAACCAAAACATATGGCCAAGGCAACAAAGAAGTGGTTAAAGAAGAAGCACATTAAGGTCCTGGAGTGGCCTAGCCAGTCTCCAGACCTTAATCCCATAGAAAATCTGTGGAGGGAGCTTAAGGTTCGAGTTTCCAAACCTTAAAGACGGATAGGATCTGCAAAGAAGAGTGGAACAAAAACCCTCCTGAGAAACCTGGTGGCCAACTACAAGAAACGTATGATCTCTGTGATTGCCAACAAGGGTTTTGCTAAGGCATGTTTTATGAAGGGTCAAATACTTATTTCACTCATTTAAATGCAAATCAATTTACAACTTTTTTTGAAATGTGTTTTTCTGGATTTTTTTTTTTGTTGTCATTCTGTCTCTCTCGTGTAGCGTGTCATAGTAGACGATGCCACGTCAATGCCACGTCATCACCACAGAAAGACTAGCCTGTTCCATTTTTTTCTTTTTTTCTTTTCTTCTCAGATTTCTGTCCACTGTCACATTTAATTTATTTTTTGGGTGTTTCTGACACCAGGACAAGGACAAGGCTGTTTTCTAGCCAGTGTTTCTTTATGCTCATGGCACCTTCTGTTTAGTCCCGCCGTATCGATGACAGCACACACACCGTTAAAGACAGCTAGCGATGAATGGTCAGGTAGCAACGTATAGTTTGACATGTTTCTTGTTCACAACAAGATTTTAGGAGTCAAAATCACATAATCTGACACAGTCGTAAAAATGTGTACTCTAAACTGGGCTTAATATGATTAAGTGAGATTTAAGAGTTAAGTAGTTAAATACAATAAAAAAGGATGGCTAAAACAAAACATATTAATAGCTAAATTAGCTAAAACGAGCATGTTACCACACATTCGAGCTTCTTTGTTACAATTCTTTCTAAATACAAAGAAACAAATTGAATTCAATCGATCTGGTCAAATATCATTAATCATATTTTATTCTCTTTTAGGTTAATCTTTGAAACATTTAAATCATTTCATGTTAAAAACACAAAAACATCCTTCCAAATGACTAGATGTTTTGATTTCCTTCTAAATACTTAAAGAAATTCTTTAGTGTTCCAGTGGCAGAATGCAACATCCTGAATGTAAAAAAAACAAAATGCTTCCATGCAGTGTGGCATATTCAGGAAGGGAGAACAGTGCAGTGCCCTGTGTGCTCACTGAGAGAACGCTATAATAGATCAGACGTGAAGGATGGTGAGGGTATGGCAGGACGGTACTTGTTTACAGATGTCAGATGCAAAGTACGCTGCAAGAGCCGTTTGGAGATGTAATGCATTTTGGCTCTGAGTATGAAATCGGAGAGGGAGAAAAACAGATGAGGCCAGAGACAACGAGAAGAGTCACAAAAGGAGAGTTGTAATGAGAGAAATAGAGAGCAAATGAAAGAGAAGAGCAGGGAAAGGAGGGATGGATGGATCGGAGCTGTTCATTAATACACAGCGGGTTGATAATGTCTCAGTCCCTCTGGGAAATAAGTGGGGGTGATTTGTGACGCTGCGTGCCTACAGAGTCAATTTGGAACGAGTGTGTTTGCGGTCACCTTTTCTCATAGCACTGGTGTGTGTGCGCGTGGCACAAACTGCTTGAGAATTGCTTTCACGTCATATTTGTTTATTGTTTTCAATTTCTTTTTGGTAATGGGGATTCAGGATTAAAGCTGCTCTACTTTCATTCTGCATCACACTTCTCGTTTTCCAGAACTTAATGTGAAGGTTTTAAATGTTTGCTTTTTAAAAGACTTGTTTTATTCAGTCTACCTTGACATGGACAATAGTCTGTTTGAATATGGTCTATATCGAAGACAATATTAGAGTGTGCTTATACATACAGTTTACATACAGTTGAAGTCAAACGTTTACATACACCTTGCAGAATCTACAAAATGTTAATTATTTTATTAAAATAAGAGGGATCATACAAAATGCATGCTATTTTTTATTAAATACTGACCTGAATAAGATATTTCACATGAAATATGTTTACATATAGTCCACAAGAGAAAATAATGAGCCGGTTCAAAAGTTTACATACACTTGATTCTTAATACTGTGTTGTTACCTGAATGATTCACAGCTGTTTTTTTTTTGTTTAGTGATAGTTGTTCATGAGTCCCTTGTTTGTCCTGAACAGTTAATCTGCCCACTGTTCTTCAGAAAAATCCTTCAGGTCCCACAGATTCTGTGGCTTACCAGCATTTTTGTGTATTTGAACCCTTTCCAACAATGACTGTATTAATTGTGAGATTCATCTTTTCACACTGAGGACAACTGAGGGACTTATATGAAACCGTGTATCATTCATCCTTTCCATTTTCAAATTGAAACGAAATAAGCAAAAAATAAGAAAACGGCTCTTTTATTTGTTTTTTCATTTGTTCAGAAAACGAAAAAACAAGATGATGAAATGTTTCAATGTTTCAATTTGAAAATGGAAAGGACGAATGATACACGAATTTATATGCAACTATTACAGAAAGTTCAAACGTTTACCATACTTCAGAAGGAAACACAATGCATTAAGAATATTTTTAAATTTGAAGATCAGGGTAAATGTGTAAGCATCTTCTGTAGCTTCTGAAGGGCAGTACTAAATGAAAGAAATATGATATTTAGGCTAAATAAAGAAAAAAAAAAATCATTCTGTTCAAAAGTTTTTACCCCCTGGCTCTTAATGCAGTTTTTCCTTCTGGAGCATCAGTGAGCTTTTTAAACTTCTGTAAGAATTGCAAATCAGTCCCCCAGTTGTCCTCAGTGTGAAAAGATGGATCCCAAAATCATACAGTCAAATGGAATAACTTTATATCTTACTATGTCTACTTGAAGTTTTTTTCTTAAACTTGTGTGCTTAGTATCTCTGTAACTATTTGAGATTTGAAAGCTATGATCAGATACTGGTCCCTGGGGGTCCCAGTTGCCTGGATACATTGTTAAGAAAGGCTGATAATTAGAAGTGCTAATGTAATGGCTTTCTGTCCCTGGAAAATGATATTAAAATTGAAAATCAATTAGCTTAGCCTTTTCATTTCCCCATTACCAAACATTTTTGGGCAATCCATTTCAATCTCATTTTAGCTGTTGTCTTTGTGAGTGGATGAAATGGTATGATTTATTTGAAAGCTCTTATTGTTTTTCTTTGTTTTCTCTAGATTGAATTAGTGGTGTGAATTTTTGAGTTGACAATGAATTGATTAGTTCATAATTCACTTGTTTTCAATTAAATGCATGCAATTTTAGACTGATTCAATTAGATTGAATAAACTATTTGATTGCCTAACTCCAATAACAAATTGCCCAGGACAAACACTTCATTATATTTCAATACATATATATCAGCAGGATATTTACTAGATGTATTTAGAAAGTAAGTGAATCGAAACACTCCTACTTCAAATATTATGACAGAACCTGAATACACCTGAAGAGACACCTAAATTGTTGCTCTGCAGGCACATTTGATGATTTAACCTTCATGGACAGAAGTATTTATCTGTTCGTTGAGTGCATATTGATTTTGTGCACTGGGGCCAATGATGTTGCTGCATGTTTAAGGTTTTTTCTCATCAGTCATGAGATGCACATCTCAGACATGTTTTCTCTAGAGTTAGAGATCTCAACAGTGTCAGACTGTACCAAAAGAACATGAATCCAAAAATGTTATACATATTATGTTTTTAGATGTGTTCTGTTACAGTACAATTCAGTCAACAATTGTCTCATTCATTGTGTATTTTATTTCTCATATGGAGTTTTTTTTAAAAACACCTCCATTAAAGGGATAGTTCACCCAAAAATGAAAATTACCCCATGATTTACTCATCTTCAAGCCACCTTAGGTGAGTATAACCTTCTTTTTTCAGACGAGTACATTCTGAGTTGTATTAAAAAATGTCCTGGCTCTTCCAAGCTTTATAATGGCAGTGAATGGCTGCTGAGATTTTGATGTGTCTGTATTTAAAACTTTATAAACTAGTTCCACTAATGTAAGTGGAAGCTGGAGATTAAAGTTTATAAAGTCTCAAAAATGGATATTTTTCTTACAAAAACACATTGATTCACTTCAAATGGCCTTCATTAATTCCCGGAGCCGTGTGGGACACTTTTTATGATGGATGGATGCACTTTATTTGACCTCAAAATCATAAAGCCATTATAAAGTAAGGAAGAGCCAGGGCATTTTTAAATGTAACTATGATTGGATTCGATTGGATATATACCTAGGATGGCTTGAGGGTGAGTAAATCATGGGGTAATTTTCATTTTTGGGTGAACTACACCTTTAAGTCTTTTGGGTCTTCTAAAGATTGTCCCCATTTGTGGTGTTACAAGGTCCTTATGAAGCCTGAAACCTGAAATATCCTCAACCGTGGACCACCAAACTGGGTCAACTGTTCTGTCTGACACACGTCAGCTGGACTGAGTTGCATGATGCAAGACACATGTAAACTAACTGGATATATATGCAGTTGTAAAATTAAAATTAATTTTGTTGTCTGGTTCATTTTGTGCTGGAGAATGACATCCCAGATGCAATATCAAAGCTAACAGTAGAAGTCAGGTGCACATTTCTTATGCTTAGATTTACTTTATGCAAATGTGTGCTTGCAACATTAACTTGGCAAGGGTTTTACTAGCTAGGTATCTGCGGGCATATCTAAGATGTCTTATACAGTGTTTGTAAAAATCAGTGATGGGAATAACGGCGCTATAATGATATTTAAAGTTCTAAACCATCTATTGTGCTTTATTGTTCCACTATAGTAGTGATAATATTTATAATATGTTGAATTTGACAGTTGTCTCTCACGTTGTCCCAGAACAACATTAAAATAGAGTAGATTAGTGTACAATATTTTATATTTATTTTACAGTTATATTAAAGTAGATTTTTATTTTTTACGCAATAGTTACTTTTCCTGGTAATTAGTTACTTTTATAATGATGTATCTCAGTTATTTTATAATGATTTTATCTATTATTTTATATAATGATGTTCCCTTCCGGAGGGAACTCTACGCTGCGTCCTGCTGGACACTATGGGAACTGCCTCCAGCGTGACCGGCTCTGAAGCTCTTATAGAACAACGACAATGAACTTTGACATTGGCCGGCGCCAGCCTATGACATCATCACAAGGCGCCTACCAGTATAAAGGTGCGCTTGTGAATACATCAACCATCTTTTTGTCCTTCAGACTGACCTTGTTCAAGCGTGAGTAGAATGATGATTCCTAGAGTAAACAGTTCGGGAAATGTACGAAATCCGAATTGGGACATTTATCTGCCCTGCGCTGCTCGGGTCTCGTTACAGCCGAGGCTGCACGGAGAACAAGCCCGCGGCGGTTACAGATGAAGCGCGGTCACGAGTTGAGAGACGTGTAATCTCTCACGCTCGTCAGCCGAGGGCGAGCTGCGGGCGAAGGATGTATTGTTCTCTGACATCCTTTGATACAGCAGCAGGTGCTCTACTGGTTTTAAGCCAGGTGAGCAGGATGTGGCTGTTATGGGCGAAAAGTTATTTTCTGAGCTCTCACAGCCTGCCTGCCCCGCGTATGATGAGCTGTTGTCTGTTATGAACCGCGCTGCGGTCTGCTTAGATCTGTGTTGAAAGTGCGTGCAGTGGGAGGTTCCTCATAGCAGTTTATATGAGTAATTTCTCCCTGGCCATGACAGACCAGTCCCCATGTGCATCCCATTCCTTCCTGATCTATATAATAAGATCGGGAGGGCATGGGATAAACCATATTCAGCCCGCACTCATCTATATCAGCATGTTAGTTATGCTGATGCAGAGTGAGTGCGTGAGTATGGCGGGGTGTCAATGCCATCGCCTGAGGATATGCTTGCTGTCTCTCGGCAGGAGTGGCGTCGACGCTGAGGGCATACGCGGCAGCGGGTCAGGCTGGTGCTGCCTGCACACAGTGGCAGTGTTGCAGGCGTACCAGGCTGATCTGCTGGAGGATAAAGACCCGTGGAGATGGCTGAGCTGTTCCACACCACAGTTTTGTGGGTGAATTCGGCAGACATCGGGGAGAAAGAGAAGTGCTTTCTCCTCGATGCGCCAGTCTTGCCTTCTGAATTATTCTGTACATCCGTTGAGATGGTGGTCGACTAATTCAGGGAGGCGGAGGCGTGCTCAGCGGCTATTAGATCCTTTAGATCTTATTGGATCTTTTGGATCTGTTATTTCTCACTGGTCTTCATCCCCACCCCACACCCCACTGGCCTGCGGGCTGGAGGCAGGACCAGGCGGTTTGTGTGGCCACTCGAGACCCTCCTCCTGGGAGGAGTAGGTCTCAGAGGAGACGTGATGTGCGATTTAGGAAAGGGGATCATAGGGAAACGATCCTCTCCCTTCTCCCTCACTATCGTTCGGCCACCTGCCCTTTCTCCCCCATAAGACTCTGGGGCTGGGCCGATGTTAGATTGATAAAATCAATCTGTTGGCCCGGTACATGAACTGACATATATGTGGGTGTGTATATATGTATAGGTATGTATTGTTTGTCTACCAGCTCCGCTTGGGTGAGACTTTAGTATTTGAGCTCCATACTGAGCTTCTACGGTCCCTAAGTGTCGAGTGTAGCCAGATATTCCCTCGTTTGTGACATAGTGTACCGAGACCTCCACTCGTAAATAACTCCGGTAGGGGTTAAGCGTTGTCAGGCTTCCTCTCATTCTGGAGAGTTATCCTTTGAAGCCTCCGCCTAGGCATTATTTATACCTGCATATGCATGTTTACACACCTACTGGGTGTGGCAGACTCCCAGTCCCATGGTAAGAGTCTGGCAGAGACTCCGCTCTATATTTTGAGTGTAAAGCCGGGAGATTTGGGTGAGATCTCCACCCACTTTTTACTATAAGCAACCTAGGGTTGAGTGTTGTAGGCTGCCTCTCTTTGTGAGTCAGTGCATTGAAGCCCACGCTCCCCAGGGCTCTGCTTCTAAAATATTAGGAAAAGGAAAATTTAGTAAAACCCCCCTGTGAGTGTTTATTCGGGCCTTAGGGATAAGCTTCACTACTTTCTGTAGCGGTGAGTGTAGTTAGGCCTACTCTCGCTTAGAAGAATCAGAATCCTAGAAGTTCCGTGCTTGGGTAGCAGAGCTAGCCATGACGTCGGCCCAAGCGATTCTAGCTGGTAGTGGGGAGTGATGTTCCTTCTTGATTCCTCAATCAGTCAGTTGATCACTCATCCCTCAGCATGGCGGCGTTGTTATAGACGTTCCCATAGTGTCCACCAGGACGCAGCGTAGAGTTCCCTCCGGAAGGGAACGTCTAGGTTACGTATGTAACCCTGGTTCCCTGAGGACAGGGAATGAGACGCTGCGTCTCGTGGCCATGCTTCGGGCCCCACTTACATCTCCGTCAGACAAAAAGATGGTTGATGTATTCACAAGCGCACCTTTATACTGGTAGGCGCCTTGTGATGATGTCATAGGCTGGCACCGGCCAATGTCAAAGTTCATTGTCAGTGTTCTATAAGAGCTTCAGAGCCGGTCACGCTGGAGGCAGTTCCCATAGTGTCCACCAGGACGCAGTGTCTCGTTCCCTGTCCTCAGGGAACCAGGGTTACATACGTAACCTAGACGTTATCAGCTATTTGTGAGAAGTAACTAGTAATTATAACTAATTACTTTTTTAAAGGTACGTGCCCAACACTGGTAAAAATAAGGAAAGTAAAAGTCATGCAGTTTTACAGGCTTGGCTCTCTGTGTGAGAAATATCAAATGTATTTCAAATCAAGCTGACATTTAGTTCCTTCCAGGGAACCCTGAGTGGATCTTAGCAGTGACTCATCAGGGTGACCATCAACGACCCTTCCTGCGCAATCATGACTTGGCCACGAAAGCAAAGCACGATTTTCATCCGTCATTCTGACTGCCACTTGTCTAGAGATCATTCTGTCTTTTTATGAAAACAATGTTTTAATTGCTTTGCTGGACTGGATTTTTTTTTTTTTTTTTTGGAATGAGGTCTCTCTCTCTCTCTCTCTCTCAATTCAATTTTCAATTCATATTGCTTTATTGGCATGACATACTTGGGTACATATTGCCAAAGCATTGTATACAGCAGAATAAAATCAAAACAAAAATACATATAATATACATCCGTAAAAAAATAAATAATAATACATCCATATATATATTTATATAAACATTAATGGTTCTACTAATGCAGATGTGTTCACTCTTTACTTCTTATTTTATGACATTTGTAAATATGTTGTGCTACTCACTCTCTCTCTCTCTCGCTCTCTCTCTCTCTCTCTCTCTCTCTCTCTCTCTCTCTCTCTCTCTCTCTCTCTCTCTCTCTCGTTTTGTATTAGGGATGCAGCAACATTACAGTTATAGCAGATTATGTTCATAATCTATTTTAAAACTCTGCTATTTTGTGTAAAAATAAAACACTAAAAATTAAGTCACTTTAAATGCCATAAGTGAATTTAGACTTTAAAACTGAATGTTAAATGTAATCTTTAGTATATCTATTTTTAACTTTAAGTGGACATTAGATGAGGGCTAAAGTAATCTACACTACTGTGCAAAAGTTTGGGGTCAGTAAAATTGATTGATTGATTTAAATATGTCTTTTGCTAACCAAGCCTTCATGTATTTGGTCAAACAAACAGTAAAAACAGTAATGTAAATTATTAACATTTACTATATATATATATAATGTTTGGGTGAGATGATTAATGTTTTTTTTTTTTTAAGTATTTTCTGCTCATGAAGGTTGCATTTATTTGATTAAAAATACAGAAAAAAATTATTACTGTTATGTTGTGAAATTTTATTGCAATTTAAATTTTTTTTTTTTTTCTATTTTAATGTCCTTTAAAATGTAATTTATTCCTGTGATGCAAAGCTGAATTTTCAGCATCATTACTTCAGTCTTCAGTGTCACATGATCACGATTTCTATTTTAAATAAATGCAGTTTTTTTTTTTTACTTTTTATTCATCAAAGAATCCTGAAAAAAAGTATCACAGGTTCCAAAAAAAGATAAAAACATAAAATTAAATAAAATTAAATATTAAGCAGCACAACTGTCTCCAACATTGATAATAAACTATCATATTAGAATGATTTCTGAAGGCTTGTGTAATATTGAAGACAGGATCAATGACGGATAAAAATTCAGCTTTGCATCACAGAATTCAATTATATTTTAAAGTATATTAAAATAGAAAATAGTTATTTTAAATTTCACAATATTAGTTATTTTTTAAAGGAAATTCAGAATGAAAGGAGCAGCTTTAATCCTGAATCCCCATTACCGAAAATAATATTACTTATTTTTTGATTAAACAAAAGGAACTTAAGAGACCATAAGCATAAGAGACTTTTTTTTTTAAACTTCAAAAAATCTTACTGATCTCAAACCTTATATTTATAAATTGTATTTATAAATTAAAATGTAATTTATTCCTGTGATGCGAAGCTGAATTTTTAGCATCATTACTTCTGAAATCATTCTAATATGCTGATTTGTTCCTCAAAAAATATTCTTATTATCAGTGTTGAAAACTAGATTTTTAATGAAACTGTAATAAATATTTTTCAGAATTCTTTGAATAAAATTTTGAAAAGAGCAGCGTTTATTCAAAATATCTTTTGTAATATTTCAAATGTCTTTACTGTCATGAAACATGAAAAATAAAAATTAAATTAAATATCCAGTATCAACTGGTACTAAAAATGTCTAAGTAATATTGACATAATCAAAATATTCTGCATTCTTTGTGACTTCTTAGTATGTCCATTTTGTATACATAGGCTTGAAAATGATATACATGGACTCTAAGACATATTTGTTTATTGTCTTCAATTTCTTTTTGGTTATGGGGATTCAGGATTAAAGCTGCTCTTCTTTTCATTCTGCATTACACTTCCTGTTTTCCAGAACTAAATGTGAAGGTTTACAAAATGTTAATTATTTGACCAAAATAAGAGGGGTCATACAAAATGATACACAATTATTATTATTATTTTTATTTAGTACTGACCTGAATAAGGTATTTCACATAAAATGCATTTACATATAGTCCACCAGGGAAAATAATAATTGAATTTATTAAAATACTAGCTGTTCTTCAGAAAAATCCTTCAGATCCCACAGATTCTTATTTTTATTTATTTATTTATTTATTTTTTTAGCATTTTTGTGTATTTGAACCCTTTCCAACAATGACTGTATGATTTTGAGATCCATCTTTTCACACTGAGGACAACTGAAGGACTCATATGCAACTATTAGAAGGTTCAAATGCTCCCTGATGATTCAGAAGGAAACACAATGCGTTAAGGAATTTAAAGATAAGAGTAAATTTTACTTATTTTGTCTTCTGGGAAACATGTAAACATCTGAAGGGCAGTACTAAAAAAAAAAAGAAGATATTTAGGCAAAATAGGAAAAATGTACACATCTTTATTCTGTTCAAAAGTTTTCACCCCCCAGGTTTGCATCACAGAATTCAACTATATTTTAAAGTATATTAAAATAGAAAATGGTTATTTTAAATTTCATATTACTTAATATTTCTTTCTTTTTTTTTCTTTTTTTTTTTGGATTAAACAAAAGGAACTTTGAGAGTCCATGAAAATGACATACATGGACTCTAAGACAGAGGAGTCCAGCTTGCTTACTCTGTTCTTTCATATGATAGTTACAGTTAATTGAATGTTGTATACTGAGATGTCATTTCTCTGTCAGATTATCTGTTCTGATCTTGTCATGTCAGATTCATTCTTTTTCAGAGTGACATGACAGCTCCACAATCTCACAGTAAGTCAGGAAAATCAAAGAAAACATGCTTATTAAGGGAAAGAAAGAGAGCTGCGGCTGCAGGGATTTCTAGCAACCGTCCATGAGCTTCATCCGTTGCTCAGACTATGTCTGTAACTCTTATTAGAGTTTATTTTGAGACCCTTCATCTTCTCAGGCAGTCTCATTTCCTTCAGGGCACCCGGTGTCGCAGCTTGAGTGTTTGTGTTCGATATTGTGTGCTTGTTTCGTTCTTGTATGTGGCTGTGGGCAAGTGTGTGCACGGTACGGGATGTTGTTTGAGATTCATGGTTTTCCTGAGTAACCGTATGCCTTGTATATGAAGCTTTTTTTATCTAGTCAGTCAACCAAAACCTTGTTAACAGACTTTTTGAATATAAATCTTACATTCCCTCTCCCATAACACACACACACACACACACACACACACACAAAGACAGTCACACAGACATGAACTTACTTGACTGTCACTCAACCCAACAAATGACTCATTTGCATATTGATTAAAAACTCCATTTTCTTCCCCGCCGTCTTTAATTGTGTCGCACCAGTGGAGTGTCTTGACAGGTCTCTGCGGATCAGACCATAAAGCAGAACCGGAGGGTATGAAAGAGATAAAAAAAAACATTAGCAATCATGAACCTGAATCATTTTGGAGAAAGAAAATGGTGTTTTTAAAACAAAACGACACATTAAAAATGTTTTGGTTTGGACTTCTAGGACCAGAATGAGCAGATTTCCATATCATAATGTGTTTTTACATAATATCTGTTTACAGCCCAATTCATTTTAAGTTAAATTCAATGATGTGAGAGAAAAAAACTATGATGAAAGTCATTTGAGAATACTATGAGACTGCAAGGTTGACTCCATTTCCCTTTTAAACATATTGCATGTCTGCTTACCAACTGATCGAAGTCATTTGCATTGTGGATGAATGTGACTTCCAACCTCGTTCTGCAAACGGAGAGAGAAATGCCTGGAGATGGTTTATTCAGGCATGAAGAATCAGTTTGGCGGAGATTAAATGTGATTTTTAAAGCCCCTTGAATGTTTAGGATCATTGCTCAAGGAGCACAAGGCATCCTCTGAATCATCAGCGATGACGTACTCGTATTAACCATGATGTGAAAAGAGATGGAACAGCATTAGACGTCTTTCAGATTGAGGTGATAATAGTAGGTTGCATTAGCACAGCTAAGCTAAAAGGGATAGTTTACCCAAAAATGAAAATCGTGTGATCATTTGTTCAGCATTGTGATGATCTGAATTTTTTTCCCTCAACAGGTTTGAATGGAAGTTCATCTCCACCTCAGCAAATAAAGTCACAAAAAAAGTCATTGACTTTTTCTCATAATTGCAAATTGGTATTTGGAGCTTTGTATCTCACAATGTGACATACTCTTTCTCACATTTTTTGTTAAAAGGGGCATCATGGCCATTTCCACAAGTTGGTATGATTCTTTAGGGTCTTCATGAAATGTCTGCAACATACAGTAGTTTGGCTAACATTTCGTCAATGGTCCTGTAAAACAACACCCTTTTTACCTTGTTATGAACAGCTCTGTTCACAGAGAGCAGTTTCGGTGCATGCCTCTTTAAATGATAATGAGCTCTGGTGCATTACAATCAAAAACAAAACTATTGTGCATTAATTTTGTCAACGAAGACGGTGACGAAAAATATTTGTTAACATTCGTTTTTCTGTGACTAAGACGTTGATGAGCAAAAACTAATATCTGATGATAAAAAACTATGACGAAATTTATACTGAATACTAAATAACGTAGCTGCGACCTATTAAAAATTATATGTAAAAAATTACATTGTCTTTCCAGGGATTTTATACACAACAGAACATGAGGATTCGCATTGTCACATGTGTGACATTACAGTATGAATTGCTGATTTTTTTCTGACTTAAAGTTTTCTAAGTTAAGAAAATGAGTTGGAGCTCTTAATTTAACTTTAAAATGTACACAATTTTCTTTTTTTCCCCAAGTCTTCATTTGTCTCCTTTTTTTTTTTAATATCACAGTAATGTTGCATTGTGGCCTTCATGTCGTTATATTATTGTATTCTGGGATTTTGATATTGTTACATCCCTATTAGATTGTAATTTTCTGGATTGTGCTTTAATTTCATACACATTTATTAAATGCATGTGTTAATCAAAAACAGTGGTAATCAAATAATTTCTTAAAACACCAATCTAATTAATCTTTTTATTTTTTGGCAAACGGAGTGTTGCACAACATTAAAAATTTGTGATAGTCCTAAAAACAATATAATAAACTCTGTAATTATTATTTAGTTTTATTTGAGAAATACAAACTACTATACATAATATGATTGGCAACATTTCCTGAAGTTAAACCAAATTATTTTGTCGATTAGCAGTAAAGATCTTACAGTTTTTGTGTGTATCATGTTGATGTTTATCTGAATTCCCAAAGTTAATAATCAAAATATTGTCAAATTCAATATAATTATACAGTAAATTCTATGTTTATGACTGGATTTCACAATTCCCTCTGTTTTCCACATCATGCAAATCATACGGCCCTAAATAGCATAAATGAAAGAATCATCAAGGTTAATCATAACCATTTGTAGAATATAAAATTACAAAATACAGTACTGGTTTGCCTCTCTTCTCATGTGAAATATCAGCATTCACATTATCTTTCAGCCTCTCTCAATATAGGAGCCCACTGATTGTTCATCAACCTGTTGTAGTATCTAAAGGATTTCCAGCGTCTTTTCTTAGTAATTTTGAAGGATTAAGAGGCAATTCCCTGGTAATGACTTTGAGAGTATACTGGTGCACTGACAGATTTATTCATAATCTGTGGGTTTTTATGAAGCTCTTCTCAGTGAAGACTGCTGGATTGACTGGAATAAAGGTACTTGCAGTCTCAGATCTTCCTCTTCTTCAACCTAAGAGGTCTTCGGTTCTATTATAGGTTGATGCACAGATCATGTAATGAAATCTTTCTTCAGATAAGTATGCAAATGAAAAGCAGCAGAGTAATCCATGTCACATAACGTTACTCGCTAAGTCACGGTGACATTAAGTCACAACCAGTGATTCTGGCATTGCCTGAGGCAGCGCCTCCACGTACTCGCACACTCCACTTCACTATGGCTCATCTGCGACACTTCCACAGGATTGTGCTGTTCTCTGTTCCGCCCGACTGCCTCTCTCATTCACAATGAATCGTGGCCTTAGAGGGTAACTTTATTCGAGCAGCTTCCTGTGCTTCACTTCACCACCCTCTCTCATGTCTGCTGCTATCAGTCTGTCTGCCCATGGAAAAAGTCTCTTCAGCTACTAGAAGCCACGTGACTTGTACACTGGTAACAAGGTTTCTAGCATTGAAGAGAAGTTTAGGTAAATCAGGATATACAGTTACAAGCATAGTCTAATGAAATGAATAAATTAAAAACAGTACATATTTTACAGCAAATCTGTTTGCCATTCAAAAGCATGAAAAATGGAGCTCTGGTTTGAATTATTTATACTTGTATGTTGCTTTGTATTGTAATGCACCAAAAACAGGTTAAGTCCTGGTTGTCATTTTGTATCTAGCAAAATGGCTGTTTCACAGTAGAGAACTAACAAAACAGTGGGTAACCTGCCTGCCCCCTACCACCACATAGTAATTATCCAATTAATCCACAAGAATAACACTTAATAAAGATATTATAATTAATTATCACACATTTTTTTCTGGTTCTGAACACTGATTATGCAGCAGTAATTTTATCTTTAGAGCAGTTTTAGTAACAGAAGACGTAGAGCAGTGCAATAAATCAGTAGTTTCTGCAGTATATTTCATGAGATTTACACTGTTACTATTTTTTTCTTATGTTTTGATACTTTGTGTGAAGAATAGTACTGATAACATTTGAATTTGTACTGCTTTATACACTGCTTTACACACATAATGCTTGCTTGCATGACATAAACTGCATTGGTGTATGCATTACAAATTAGATAACTTACACTCTGGCAGTTGAGGTTTGTCTGTATTTTATTTTATGACAATAACCTGATATATGTTTGTTTTTTACACTGTGAACTGTGACAGTTTGCAGCTATTACATTAAAGCGGAGGTCAACTGTGACATGAAGTCCAAGTTTAAAATTTCATAGTTAACATGGTAGTTTACCCAAAAATGAAAATTTGCTATTAATTTACTCACCCTCACTCATTTTTAAGAAGAAGAAAAAAAACTGGGTGAACTATCCTGAACTTACCCTTTAATTACTCCCTTCAACTAACGAAAAACTCAAATCAATACTCAACTTAATGCTCAACTCTACTCTAACGAAATACTCAACTCATCAAAATACTCAACTCAGTATTTAACAAAATACTAGACCCAATAAAATACTTAACTCAATGTGTATCTCAATGAAATACTCAACAAAATACTTAATTTAACTCAATGAAATACTCAAATCAACAAAATACTCAACTCAGGATTCAAATCAACAAAATACTCACTGAAATACTCAATGAAATACTCAACAAAATATTCAAATCAACAAAATAGTCAACTCAACAAAATACTCAGCGAAATACTCAACTCAGTATTTATCTCAACAAAATACTTAACTCAATACTCAATTTAACTTAACAAAATACACAGCTCAACGAAATACTCAACTCAATACTCAATTTAACTCAATGGAATGCTTAAGTCAACAAAATACTTAACTCAATGAAGTACTCAACTCAAAGAAATACTTAACTCAAATCAACAAAATACTCAACTCAGTATTCAAATCAACAAAATACCAAAATACTCAACAAAATACTCAATTTAACTCAACAAAATACTCAGCTCAACGAAATACTCAACAGAATATTCAAATCAACAAAATACTCAACTTAACAAAATATAACTCAACGAAATACTCAACAAAATACCTAACTTAATTTATCTCAATGAAATACTCAACTCAGTATTCAACTCAACAAAAATTTTATCTCAACAAAATACTTAACTCAATACTCAGTTTTACTCAACAAAATATACAGCTCCATGAAATACTTAACGAAACGCCTAACTCTACAAAATAACTTAACAAAATACTCAACTCAACAAAATATTCAATGAAATACTCAACAAATTACTCAGTGAAATACTGAACTCAATGAAATACCCAACGAAATATTCAATTCAATGAAATACTCAATGCAACTCAACGAAATGCTGACCCCTGTTTTGAAGCGTTTGCTACTAAAAACATTATACACAGACTTCTTTTCCTAGTCTCTGCAATCCCCTTCAAGTTAAACGATTTCCTAAGATGTTACTCGTGAGCTGCTATCTGAATGTTTGAAATACTTCAAGATTTATATCTACATTTTTTCTTTCTGTTGGAATGGTGACATCCAAGCATTCCTGTCATCTTTCCAAAGGGCATCTCTTCATCGCACAGGATCTCTGCACCAGATTGTCTGATGTATCTGTGAAAGAATTCCCCCCTAAAACACTGACATGTCTGCAATTATTACAAACATCAAGTGAATCCTTCCAGTGCTGCAAAAGGGAGATCTGAGGAAAATTGGTGCTCTTGCGAACACTATGCTCCATTATGCAACACTGGCATGAACAGAAATAGCTGTCAGCACCGTAAGGAGGTATGTCAGTTAATTTCTGTATAATGCCACCAGTAATTTGTGTGACTTCAGCTTTAAATGCTGTACATGGTGTGCTGTCAGAAACATGAGCAGTTCTGACTGAGGAACAATTAGCAGACATGTCTAGAGAGCATACTCTGCTCTGGTACTGCATGTGCTTCTCAAAAGTAGCTTTAAAAGGCAATATTCTGCACTTTCCCTAAAGTCCACTTATGTTTGCTAAGGTTTTCTGCACTAAATGTAGATTTACATGACCATTTTTATCCTCTCTTCAACCACGCGTATTACTGAACCTTTAAGAATATTGCATGTAAATGATATTTACACATACTATCTAATCAGCCAATCACATGGCAGCAGCTTATCTCACATAGCCATCTCTAGGGTTTACAGAGAATGGTCTGAAAAAGAGAAAATATCTAGTGAGCAGCATTTCTTTTGGAAAAAATGCCTTGTTGATGTCAGAGGAGAATGTGCAGACTGGTTTGAGCTAATTGAAAGGCAACAGTAACTCAAATAACCATTCGTTACAACCGAGGAATGCCAAAGAGCATCTCTGAAAACACAACACATCGAAACTTAAAGCAGATGGACTATAGCAGCAAAAGACCACACCGTGTGCTATTCCTATCTGCAAAGAACAGGAAACTGTGGCTACAATTTACACCAAAATTGTACAGTAGAGACTGGAAAAAGGTTGCCAGGTCTGATGAGTGTCAATTTCTGCTACGACATTCAGATGATAGGGTCAGATTTTGGTGTAAACAACATGAAAGCATGGATCCATCCTGCCTTGTATTGATGGTTCAGGCTAGTGATGGTGGTGTAATGGTGTGAGGGATGTTTTCTTGACACACTTTGGGCCCCTATAGTACCAACTGACCATTGTTTAAACACCACAGCAGTAATATTTCTATGTCCATCCCTTTATAAACACAGTGTACCCATCTTGTGAGGTATCTTGTTTCAACCGCGGAAAGACGTCAAAACGCAATACTCAACTCTAACGAAATACTCAGTTCAACTCAATGAAATACTCAACTTAATACTCAACTCAACAAAACAACTAACTCAATACTCAATGCAACTCTAACAAAATACTCAATTCAACACAACAAAATACTCAACTCAATACTCAACTCAGTATTCAACTAAATGAAATACTCAACTCAAAAAAAAAATTAACTCATTAAAATACTCAACAAAATACTCAACTTAATCCTCAACTTAATATTCAACTTAACAAAACTCTCAACTCAATATTCAATTCACCGAAATACTAAACGAAAAACCCATCTCAATGAAATACTCAGCTCAACAAAATACTCAACTCAATATTCAATTCAACGAAATACTCAACTGAATAACACAGGAGTATTATTGCTGGCTATGCCCATCCATCCATAATCACAGTGTACCCATCTTGTGAGGTATCTTACATCAGAAGGTATCTTGTTTCAACCATGGAAAGACATCAAAACTCAGTACTCAACTCTAACACATTCTCAATTCAACTCAATGAAATACTCAACTTAATACTCAACAAAACACCCAACTCAATACTCAATGCAACAAAATACTCAACTCAATACTGAACTCAGTATTCAACTCAACGAAATACTCAACTCAACAAAAAATTCAACTCATTAAAATACTCAACTAAATACTCAACTCAACTAAATACTCAACTCAATATTCAACTTAACAAAACTCTCAACTCAGTACTCAACTCAACAAAATACTCAATGAAATACTAAACAAAAAACCCAACTCAACGAAATACTCAACTCAGTACTCAACTAAACAAAAAAACTCAAAACTTAACTCAATACTCAACTCAGTATTCAGTTCAATGAAATACTCAACTCAATAACACAGCAGTATTATTTCTGACTATACTCATTCTTTTTATAGACACAGTGTACCCATCTTGTGAGGTATCTTACATCAGAATGTATCTTGTTTCAACCGCGTAAAGACGTCAAATCTCAATACTCAACTCTAACGAAATACTCAGTTCAACTCAGTGAAGTACTCAACTTAATACTCAACTCAACAAAACACCCAACTCAATACTCAACACAACTAACAAAATACTAAATTCAACACAACAAAATACTCAACTCTATACTCAACAGCAAAATACTCAATACTCAACTCAGTATTCAACTCAACTAAATACTCAACTCAACGAAAAACTCAACTCATCAAAATACTCAACTAAATACTCAACTTAATATTCAACTTAACGAAACTCTCAACTCAGTACTCAACTCAGTACTCAACTCAACAAAAAACTCAGCTCAAAACTTAACTCAATACTCAACTCAATAACCCAGCAGTATTATATCTGAATATGTCCATCCCTTTATAAACACAGTGTACCCATCTTGTGAGGTATCTTACATCAGAAGGTATCTTGTTTCAAACGTGGCAAGACGTCAATACGCCAATACACAACATTTTTTAAGTTAAAGTCCACCAATGTTAATCTACTCTCCTGTCTGGTTTGTTTGTTGGACAAAATGGCATATTCTGCGTTGTGATTGGTCAAAAGGGTCAATAGAGCAATGTTGGTATGTGGTGAAATGGGAGGTTCACATCATGTATGTACCGCCGGCAAAATCTGCAGCAATTTTTAGTAATGCATATGGAAAAACACTGTTGATGTCTATGCTATGGAGATTCTTTTTTTAATGTGGTCCATAAATTAACTGGCTAATGTAAGAAAAAGCAATTTCAAAAGGGCAAGGAAAATCCACCGTCATTAAATTTTTGATGTGAGCTGCATGAAACCCTGCGAACATGATAAACAGCCCTGTAGAGCAGCTATAAAAGTGTCTTCTTGCCATCTTTCTGTCCTAACAAATCTACCCTTGATCTACCCTTGTTTATGACCATGAAATCTGATGTTTTGCAGTTTAGAAGCATCACTCGCACTCTTTCTCTCTGTTGAGGTTCAGCAGGTCCTCGGGCCTCCTCTGAGGGGTGTTACACTGTTCTTTCATGTCTCTTGCTCCATCCCTCCTGGGTTAGCCTGCTAAGAGCTGTTGTTTGCTCGTATGTTCATGCTTGCTCCATTTGCACTGTTACAGCAGCTCTAAATGTTCTGAAAGCTCCCGGCTCTCTCAGAGCAGTATATCAAAGCTGTGGAGTGAAACGCTACAGAGAAACTACTCTCCCATGGATCCCTGAGGTTAAAAATCAACAATCTGGTTCTAAAATGTGTAAGGACATTTGCCTACTAGCCTGAGGTTTGATATACCTGGTTACTACCATAAATTTGTCAGTGTGATCTTACATTAGTTGACGGGAATAAGTAAAGGAACATCGTAGGAGAACACAGATTTAGCTTTATACAGTATGTTTTAACACAGGAGAAGTCAGAATCTTGTGAAGGGAAACTAGACACGATGCAAATCATTATTTCTTTCTAAAATAACACTGTAATTAAAGAATTAATTCACTTCAAGAGTAATTTCCTGGTCCTTCATCCAAGATGTTCATGTCTTTCTTTCTTTAGTCAAAATGAATGTTTTTGAGTAAATGTTTCAGGATTTTTCTCCATATAGTGCACTTTAATGGAAGCCAATGGGTTGAAGGTCCAAATTGCAGTTTCAATGCAGCTTTAAAGGGCTTTACACAACCCCAGCCAAGGAGTATGGGTCTTATATTTTTTTTTCCACAATGATGCCTCTTGTACATCGTCTTATTATCTTTTGGGAGAAGCCTGTGTCATTTTCAGTCAAAAAAAAAAAAAAAAAAAAAAACCTTGCTTGTTGAATAAAAGTAACTTTAAGTCAGATTTTGCCAGGGGTATGAATAATTTCAGGCTTGACTGTATATTATACATCGAAGTTTCAAATCAGCATGCCAACATCGCAACTCAGCTACTCATGTATCATTTAGAATTCAGAGTTTCCTTCTCTTAAATATGACTTCGCTTAGTTATTAGTGTGCTCTGAACTCATTATTATTACATTTCTGACTCCAATCAAAAGTTCCCATAAATGAACTTTAAATTACTTTAAATTATCTTTGAGTGAGCTTTTCAGTGGGTGAACACTCACTCAGTTGAATTAAATGAAATTTTCAATGTTGGGACATACAGTGGGGTCTCTAATTTCTCTCTCTGTCACTCTGTCTCTCCCCACGTCTAACCTGAAAATAAACAAAATTATACAATTTTAAAGCAATTAAAAAAAGATAAGTTATTTTGAAAGTTATGATTTTTTGAATATTCTGCATTATGCATTTAGGTTCGGTATCTTTAGGTTGGCTGTCAAAAATACCAGTGTGAACGTTAAGTGGACCAGGACCAAACGTATAACTTTTCTCTTTACTCTGGACCAAGTGTGAACACACCATCAGTCACTGACAAAATAATTTTATTCTCTTTTTTTTTTTTTTTTTTTTTTTTTTTTGCTTCAACTGAACTTTTTATTTAGCTCTTGCATGTCTTGATCAATATGTATGCTGACATTATTTCAAAAGCCAAACAAAATGAATAGTTCAATCAAAATGATTGAATGGTGAAAAACAAATTTATAATACAATTTGGAAAAAAAAGTCACTGCATGTGTTGCTCATGTATCAGCGAGCTCTTTAAATGGCAAAGAAAATGCTGTGACAGTGTATTATTATAGCGCTGTTCTTGTCAGACTGACACACTAAAGCTTGTTGTTGGCCATAGCATGAGGTGACTGTGAGAGAGATGATAACATTTAGACAGAGCTGTTTTCTCTTGATCCTTCACCTGATTTTCCCTCATGAGATCACGGCACTGTGTCTGTGGCATGGATTATTAAGCACTCCAGTAGCGACAGCTGTGTGGCAGCCATGGCCTTTCCTCTGTTTTTCTTTGTATGGATACCTAGAGCTCTGCATCATACACTTTTGCTGGTACACGTGTCTTGCCATCTGCAGAGATAGTCACCGATGCCCTGTAGCGTCTTTTTCTTCTGCCTAGACACATGCATTACCCTCTTGTGTCGCAGACTGTCAGTATTCTTTTAAAGCTAGAGACAAACACAAGCTTCTGACTGTATTAAAACTGATAAGAGGCCGATTTTAAAAGCAGGGGCGTCCTGTGTTTTTATAGTAAGGAAGAGGATGTGCCACAAGCAGATTTGGAACAGATGGCTTTGAACCGAAAAAGAAAGGGTATCTATTTTCCATTAGCAGGCAAATCATGAAGCGTTTAGCTTTTTTTTTTTTTTTTTTGTATAGGACTTCCTGTTTTAGGACAATGATTCCTGATGCTATGGATACAAAGTGATTGCTCTCAGGTTAGCCTCAAAGACCACATGAAATTACTTGATTAAGGCACTACTGTTTTATTTCTGTGTTGACATATAGTGAAACAGGAAGTTTGGTCAGGGCATAATCAAGATACAAAAAAGAAAAAAACCCTATTAGCCTTTAATCTCATAAACAATGATACTAAAGAGAATTTGATTGGGCATAATTTTGAATATGCCCGTGAGTGCAGGATGTTGTCATTAATATTTTGGGTCTGTTCTTTAAAAATAGAATTGCCTAAGAATGTGTATATATTGTAACATTTGAAGTGGATCAAAACCTTTTATCAAAGTTGTCCTAAAACCAAAACAATACCTTAGGACAAGATTGATTCACTTTTTTCATTACCCACTTCAAATGTTGACTACTGTTGTTCATTTTGTCAATTTTTACACTAGCTTTTTGTAAAGAAATTAATGCTTTTATTCAGCAAGGAATTATTAAATTGATCAAAAATGTAACAAAATATTTCTGTTTCAAATAAATACAGTTCTTTTGAACTTTGTTCATCCTAAAAAATGTCAGAATCTCAGTTTCCACAAAAATACTAAGCACAACTGTTTACAAAATTTAAAAAAAGAAAACCGAAAATTACGAGATTAAAGTCGTAATATTTTGAGAATAATCGAAATCGAAATACTACAAGAATAATGTCAAAACACTATGAGAATAAAGTAAAAAAAAAAAAAAAAGTAAAAAAAAAAAAATATATATATATATATATATATAATATTATTATTATTATAGTTGAAATGTTTTGAGGATAAAGTTGAAATTTAAAGGACTCTTGGAAACAGCTTAATATCAAGAAAATAATATCGTCCTATTGTCAGGCTGTGAAATCGCCGATACACAATGTTATCATGCTAATTTATTTAATTATTAACTTTCTTAGTTTCATTACCAGAAAGTGGACCATCTCCAGCATAAGGCTAAAAGCAGCCTAATGTTTTTAATATGACTAAAATTTGTATTTAACATGACAACAATTTAACAGAAACATTGTAAGACAAATCATACCATGTGTCATATTCGCAGGTGCAGTATGCTTGAACATAATATTCTATATAATAGTCTCAGCTTTCAAAATCCTTTTTATAGCCAGATATAAATAATGTGCCTTACAATAATGTGTTTTTCAAGCTCTTTAATGTGGCGTGACAGATCGCTGTATTTATGTGAATCAATTAATTAAATTATACTGTTTTCTTTGATTTCTCTGTTTCTTTCCGCCACCTACTCTGCAAAAACATCTGTGCCATCGTATTTAATTAAAAACAACAATAAAATGTTCTAAAGATTGAAGTGGGCTTGTTACCCCTTCAGTCGAATCACTTCGACGTTACATTGGGATCTCGCCTGAGAGACCGATCATCTCTGAGCCTTATATAAAAAAGGCCAATTGCAAATTGGCGAGTGGACGTGCACGTCGGCCACTCCCCCGCACATGCGGGTATATAAGAAGGCGGCGCGCATCACTCAAACAGACTTTCGCTTTCAGAGCCGGTATGCTCAAGCCTTCTCTCCTCAAGAAAAAGGAAAACTTCACGTTCCTGCTGCTCTCTCTGCTGGTGTGCGCCGATTGAAAGAGACAAACTAAAAGAGTGAATTTCTCGGCGCCGCCAGCGGGGTCCCGCGGGCGGCCGTTTTCACGGCCATAAAAGCCTCCTGCGTTCCAGCGAGCAAGCCCCATTGAATGCACAGTGGTGCCGCGGTTTCCTCCCTGGGCAGACCGGGACTAAAAGAGCAATTTCTCACGGCTGTGTAAAGACGTTCTTTTCAGAATGGCTTTCCGGCCGTGCGCTTCTGGGTGTGGCAGTTTCCTCACCTCACTGGACGGACATGAAAGCTGCTTCACATGTCTGGGCATTGAACATGCTGAGGCAGCTTTCACGGATGGTTCATGCATTCATTGCGAAAGCATGACCATGGGAATGCTGAGGACTCGCCGCTCGCTCGCGGGCAGGCCCCCCTTCGCGCCCCACGGCCTGCGGAATTTTTCCGCCGCTGTGGCGAGGCACGAGGGGGAATTTCGAGTCACGGTGCCGAACGTTCCGCCGGCTCCAAAAGCCCTGCGGTCTTCCGCCCGCCAGCATACCCCCGTCGAGATGCCAAAGCAGTACGCCTCCCCGCCAGCCGGGCTGGGCGTCTCCTTTGGCGCTCCTCAGGAGGAAGAGATGTCTGACGCTGCGTCAGAGGGAGAGTCAGGGGGTGAGGACGCTCTTCCGGCGGCGCGGCGCCCCTCCGCGGTTGCTGCCCCGTCGGAGGCAGACTCCGAGCTCTCGGCTATGCTCCTCCGAGCCGCCAGGGGGATCGGCCTGGAGGTTACTCCATCGGCCTCGGCCGATCCTTCTCGGCTGGGCGACTGGTTCCTGGGGACGGCTCCGGCGGCATCGCCTCGCCCTCCCCCGGTGCCATTCTTCCCGGAGGTGCACGAGGAGCTGGTTAAGACCTGGCGGGCGCCCTTTTCATCTCGCCCGCTGCCCGGCTCCTCTCCCCTCGCCACCCTTGATGGCGGGGCGGCCAGGGGGTATGCGTCGGTTCCCCAGGTCGAGCGCGCTATGGCGGTGCAACTTTGCCCGCGTGGCGCTGCCACCTGGCGGGGCCGGCCGCGTCTCCCGTCCAAGGCGTGTGAGCGCTCGTCCGCCCTTGCGGGCCGCGCTTTTCACGCTGCGGGCCAGGCCGCCTCGGCCCTGCATGCGATGGCAACCCTGCAGGTCTACCAGGCCAAGGGGTTGAAACAGCTGCACGAGGGTGGTCCCGACCAAGGTACGATGCAGGAACTCCGCGCTGCCACCGACTTCGCCCTTCGTGCGACGAAGGTCGCGGCGCGGGCCCTTGGTCAGGTGATGTCCACGGCTGTGGTCCAGGAGCGACACCTGTGGCTCTCTCTGGCCCAGATGGCAGATGCCGACAAAGCACGCTTTCTCGACGCTCCCATCTCCCAGAGGGGCCTATTCGGCGACTCTGTCGAGGACTTTGCCCAACAGTTCTCGGCAGCCCAGAGACAGACGGAGGCGTTTCACATCCTGCCCCGCCGCGATGCTTCCATCCCGCCGCCGGAGGCACCGCCTCCGCCTGCACGTCGCCGAGGGCGCCCCCCTGCGGCCGCAACATCTACGGCTCGCCCCACCGCGGAGGCCCACGACGCCAGGTCGGCGAGAAGGGCCCGCAAGCGCAGAGCCAGCCGCAGGAGAGTGGCGCCGCCCGCGGCACAGGGATCGGCCCGAAACACCCGCAAGAAAACTGCGAAACGTCCCTGACGCGGGCCTCCAGAGGTGATTGAGACTGCTCCTTAGGGGATGCTAACAATCTACGCTCCCCGCTCCCGGTGGAGGGCCGGGAGCCACTGTGTACTTCAATGCTGCCGTCGGCTTTCGTCGACGGTACCCACTTTTTCTCAAAAAGAGCAATTTCTCACCTCTGGCTTCGGCCTCGAGTTTCCTTCTGAGCAGCACTTACACTCCTCGGAACCAGACTCGCGGCCGGCCTTCGCCAGCGCGGGATCCAGGGAAGAAGGTAAGCACTGCTTAGTGCAGTTAGACACTTCTCCAGGACGTTCATCCTTCTGGGTTCTGTCTCCTTCCCTGTCTCCCCCTAGGCTGCCCCACCACGGTCACGTCGGTCAACGTTCCCTTGATACCACTACGATGGTTGATACGGACGGTACGGCCCGGCCCCAGGCGTCCGCCCAGACTCAGAGGTACCCCTTACTTTCTTATTCGGGCAGGCGTGCCTCTGTTCTGCTTGCGGAGGTCGCGTTCCTACTGGCGAAGGACGCGATCCAGCCTGTCCCTCCCCCGGGACGAGGTCGGGACCTTTCAGTCTCGACTTCACGTGTCCAGTTAGTGTGGTGGGTTAATACCCGCCCTGGATGGAGCTCTGTCCCGATCCCTTTCAGGCTGTCGGCACACTCGCTCACGACGAAGCACATACAGCTATGTTTCCGTCTCCAGGGCTGGGTTGCAGCCATCTGCCTGAAGGGCACCCGCTGTCTCGTCTCGATCTTCCCCGGCGCACACCCCTCCGGCGGTCTGCCCCGGGGGTCGAGCGCTCAGCGCTAGGTGCTTCCATTTGGCTAGTCCCTCTCCTTCCTGCCTTCTTTAGGCCATGGGAGCTCCCCTGTCCCCTTTTTCGGCAGACAGGTATTCGCGTCTTCAACCGTCTCTTCGACTGGTGCTTTACCAGCCCACTCGTGAGTTCCGTTGTGCGAACATAGGGACTTGGTGCCTCGGCACCCCCGCCATCTGGTCCTTCAGGCCAACCGAGGGAATTCGTTTCCTCGGTCGGGAGCCTGACTCGGTCCTTAAGACAGCCCGCCTTACTACCTAGAGCGCGCAGTCAGTGCTGTAGTTCCTGAGTCAATCAGGCACAACATAGCGGTCCTCTCAACTGAGGCTCCTGGGGCACATGACAGCTCTAGCCGCTAAGAGCCGCTAAGCTTGTTCATGTGAGACCGCTTCAGCACGATCGAGTCCCAGGATGGGCATGGCATCTCGGCCCACTCCGGACTGGCGTTTTCCCGCAGTTTGGCCGACAAGCCAGCCCGTGGCTTACCACGGGTTGGGTTGCCATGTACGACAGAGGCTTACAGCCTCTCCATCTGCTCCCAGGGAGTACGTGGCACATTTTGCTACTTGCCATTCACTTGAAGCAGGTAAACTCAACCGTGCAGCCTATCGGCTCTCACGGCAGTCCACCACCTGCAGGATGGCGACTCCACCCCGTGACGCAGCTAGTTTGGAGCATATCGGTAGGCCAGCCACATCCGCTCGCCCCCGATTGCTCTCACTGCCAGCTGCCTCCTTCAGAGTAGCGCTGGCACTCAGCTGACCTCCGGGGCCCAAGTACGCCCTTCCCCAGTGAGCCTCCTTGCACAGACTCTGTGCAAGTCCAGGGAGGACGAGGAGTAAGTCTGTTGGTTGCGCTACAAGAATGGCCCACCCGGACTCAGGTCTAGTAACCGTTCCCTCGCGGCAGTCCCTCCCTGTAGGGCACGGTATGACACCCAGACCTCTCCGGTCTTCTCAGGCCGTGATACAATTATCACTCAGTCCGAGCTCCCTTGACTAGAGGCAGGCTCGCACTGAGATGAGGTCTATTTGCTGGCTTTCCACAGAGTTACACGGTTGCAGTATGCTTCCCTTCCTGCAGGAGAGTTTGAGCGCAGACTGTCCCCTCACTCTTTAAGTATATGCCGCTGCTTCGCCGCGTATCACATGCAGTAGATGGAGCTAAGTAGGTAAGCATTCACTGGCCGTGAGGTTTCCCAGAGGTGCCCAGAACGCACCCCACACCCTCTTGGGGCCTTCCCGTCGCCTTCAGAGCCGCGGGACGCTCCAATTGAGCCATTGGCCTCAGTCGAGCTAGCATTACTGTCATCAAGACAGCGCTCCTGACCACCCTGGCTCCCGTTAAGAGGGCAGGAGACCTACAAGTTTTCTCTGTCAAGTAACGCCTCATACCCTCTGGGACCCCCCCGTCGCCCTTCAGGGCCGCGGGTTGCTCCTTAGGAGCCTCGGGCCTCAGTCGAGTTAGAATTCCTGTCATTAAGACAGCACTCCTGACTGCCCTGGCTTCCTTTAAGAGGGTAGGTTACCGACAAGCTCAGGTTCCTCAGAGGTGCTTAGCACGCACCTCATACCTCTTGGACCTCCCCGTCGCCTTCAGGGCCGCGGGTCGCTCCATTGGAGCCACTGGCCTCAGTCGAGCTAAAATTCCTGTCATTAAGACAGCGCTCCTGACTGCCCTGGCTCCCATTAAGAGGGCCTACAAGCTTTTCTGCCAGCAAAGTGTGTCGAGAATTCGGGCCCGGCGTCTTCCACGTTACCGTCGAGACCCCGGCCCGGTGCCCAAGGTCCCCACCACGCCTTTCCGCGATCAGGTGGTGGACCTGCAAGCTCTGACCTGGAGGAGGCAGACCCAGTCGTGCTATGTTGTGTCGTTAAATATGTGAGACTGAATCACTCGGCACTTCAGCCGCACCAGCAGCTTCATCTGCCTCGGGATTCAGCAGAAAGGGAATGCTCCCCGAACTGAGGTTGGCTAAATGGTGGTAGATGCCTCTCCCTGTTATACCCAGGGACAGCCGTGATCCTTGGTTCATGGCACCTCACCAGCAGATGTATAAACCGGAAGCTGCGGGCTGGGCGACACCCTACCTTCGCTTGGTTCTCCAACCTTGCGTAGAGGCCGTTCTCCCGTGTCCTAACATAAGGACTCACAGGTGAGCGGGAAGACCGGCTGGTGTCGGCTTGCTGCGCCATTCCCACGTGGATCCGTGCGCTATTTCCCAGAATGTTCCCTCCGGCGAACCCTGGGTCCTCCTGCCCCGCAGTCAGGGCTAGGCGCGGAGTAGTCCTGCACTGTGATCCTGCCTGGGTCTCCTTCGCCCCGCAGGTTGTGGCTTAGTTTTTATTTTTTCCAGCGGAGGAGACCGCTGTTTCCCTCGTGTATCCCTAAAAACCTTTATGGATATATTGAATTATTCTTATTTCCACATGTAGAATTTCATGTGCTCCGCCCCCCCAACCCATGCTTCAGTACAACTGGCATCCCTGGTGGGCCCCCTTATTGGGCCCCAGGGCGTTGGGAAGGTTACGTTACACTTCGCCTGCCGGCACGTATACTTGTCAGCACGTGAAGTTCTTGCGTAACGCGGCGTCAGGGTCGTGGCCTTTTCCATGGGCTTGTTCCCAATGTAACGTCGAAGTGATTCGACTGAAGGGGTAACGTCTAGGTTACGAAGGTAACCCACGTTCCCCGAAGGAGGGAACGGAGACGTTACATTCCCCTGCCACGTCCCTGGCGTCGCGCTGACGCCGGCTTGACGGCTCTTCAGCGAAAACCTGTTTGAGTGATGCGCGCCGCCTTCTTATATACCCGCATGTGCGGGGGAGTGGCCGACGCGCACGTCCACTCGCCAATTTGCAATTGGCCTTTTTTATATAAGGCTCAGAGATGATCGGTCTCTCAGGCGAGATCCCAATGTAACGTCTCCGTTCCCTCCTTCGGGGAACGTGGGTTACCTTCGTAACCTAGACGTTATATATACCATACATTATATTGTTGTCTTTTCTGAGGTATATAATGTGAATATTCACATGCTGTTTTATTCATGGTATAATGAAGTAAATGAATAGACATAATATTTAACATCTTCCCCTCATTATTTGCAGTGCGCCAGCCACCCAGTAATCAAAATAATGTTTTGCTTTGTTGCTTTTAATATAATACAGCTCAGCTTTCAAATTCTGTCAATTTTATCACAAAATACAAATTATAAATGTTTTTCCTCTTTATTTCATTATTCCTCTTTATATCTTAAGTTTATAGCAAGATATAAAATTGAAGGAACATCAGAAGGCAATGGAAAAAAAACAGTATAGCCTAATTTAATGAAACGAATGTCACACTGTAATCGGAAAGATGACTGATTTACATTCTGCTTAAACTGAAGTGAATACCGCTATCTGTCACACCTCATTAAACTGTGTGAAGAACACATTATTGTAAGACATATTGTTTGTATTTCGCTATAAAATTGACAGATTTTGAAAGCTGAGACTTTGGAATAACTCCCGGTGCTCTCGATCTGGAGAATATACTCTCAAAATATTATAATTTTAATCTCGTAATTGCTCCAAATTAATTCTCGAAACATTTCAACTTTATTCTCAAAATATTTTGACTTTATTCTCACAATATTTTGCCTTTATTCTCGTAACTGTGACTTTATTTTCAAAATATTTCGACTTTATTCTTGAAACATTTCAACTTTATTCTCATAATATTTTGACTTTATTTTCATAATATTTCAACTTTATTCTCAAATGATTTTGACTTTATTCTCGTAATATTTCAACTTTATTCTCATAATGTTTTGACTTTATTATCAAAATATTTTGACTTTATTCTTGTAGTATTTCAATCTTATTCTCGTAATTGTGACTTTATTTTCTAAACATTTCAACTTTATTCTCAAAACATTTTGACTTTATTCTCACAATATTTTGCCTTTATTCTCGTAACTGTGACTTTATTTTCTAAATATTTCGACTTTATTCTCAAATGATTTTGACTTTATTCTCGTAATATTTCAACTTTATTCTCATAATGTTTTGACTTTATCAAAATATTTTGACTTTATTCTTGTAGTATTTCAATCTTATTCTCGTAATTGTGACTTTATTTTCTAAACATTTCAACTTTATTCTCAAAACATTTTGACTTTATTCTCGTAATATTTCAACTTTATTCTCATGTTTTGACTTTATTATCAAGATATTTTGACTTTGTTCTTGTAGTATTTCAACCTTATTCTCGTAATTGTGACTTGATTTTAGAAATATTTCAACTTTATTCTTGAAACATTTCAACTTTATTCTCATAATATTTCAACTTTATTTTCATAATATTTCAACTTTATTCTCAAAACATTTTGACTTTATTCTCGTAATATTTCAACTTTATTCTCATAATGTTTTGACTTTATTATCAAAATATTTAGACTTTATTCTTGTAGTATTTCAATCTTATTCTCGTAATTGTGACTTTATTTTCTAAATATTTCAACTTTATTCTCAAAACATTTCGACTTTATTCTCATAATATTTCAACTTTATTTTCATAATATTTCAACTTTATTTTCATAATATTTTGACTTTATCAAAATATTTTGACTTTATTCTTGTAGTATTTCAATCTTATTCTCATAATTGTGACTTTATTTTCTAAATATTTCAACTTTATTCTCAAAACATTTTGACTTTATTCTCGTAATATTTCAACTTTATTTTCATAATATTTTGACTTTATCAAAATATTTTGACTTTATTCTTGTAGTATTTCAATCTTATTCTCGTAATTGTGACTTTATTTTCAAAATATTTCAACTTTATTCTCAAAACATTTTGACTTTATTCTCGTAATATTTCAACTCTATTCTCATAATGTTTTGACTTTATTATCAAAATATTTTGACTTTATTCTTGTAGTATTTCAACCTTATTCTCGTAATTGTGACTTTATTTTCAAAATATTTCAACTTTATTCTTGAAACATTTCGACTTTATTCTCATAATATTTCAACTTTATTTTCATAATATTTCAACTTTATTCTCATAATATTTCGACTTTGTACTCGTAATTTCATTCATCATTAATTTCGACTTTCATTTCGTAATCTTAAGTTTTTTTTTTTTTTTTTTTTTTTTTTACGTGTCACTAAAATGCCATTATGAAACTTCTTTAAAAAACATTAAAAAAAAATCTTACTGACCCTAAACAGTATTGTAAATGACTTCTAAACTAACAGACATGGACTAAAAGCCACAGAACACATTTATATTTCTTTCCTGATTTCAAATAAAGGCCAAAAAGAATGTTTATACGTCTTACTTAAATAAATCATATGAAGCGCTGTATATGCGCTGTGGTACTCTTGTGAATGTGTGTCGAAGACTAACACGGAAGAGAAGTAATTGTTAAATAAAGTGGTTATTTTTTGTCGTTTTTAAAGTTGTTTTCTTTGCGCACAAGAAGTATTCTCGTAGCTTCATAACATTACAATTGAACCCCTGATATCACATGGACAATAATGAATGTCCTTACTACCGCTCCGGAGCTTTGAACGTGTCAGTTGTGTTTGAGTCTATGCAGGGTCAGAATGCTCTGATTTGATCAAAACTATCTTAATTTGTGTTCAGAAGATGAACAAAGGTGTTACGGGTTTGGAACGACATGAGGGTGAGTAATTAATGACAGAATTTGAACTTTTGGTTAAACTATCCTTTTAAACTCTGGCCGTTATATATGTCACTCTGAATAATGACTTTATCCAGTAGATCATGGACAGTTGTAATGTGGTCTTGTATTGACTGAGGAAAGTGCAGCCAGAAAGTGAGAGCAGAATCTTTATTTTTTTGTTTCTGCAGCTTTCGCACAGTGTCACCCTTGGGATGGTACCATGTTAAGTTGCAGGGTCTCTCTGGAACTGCTGTTAAGTGCCTCGCTCAAGTGCACAACAGTGATAACTGAGAGGTCACCCTGTAGGGTTCAAACCTTTAACTCTTTGGTTATAATTCTAGATATCTACTGCAGTTAGTCATGATCACCATTTCTGCTTCTCTCGATTAAACACGCACACGCACACACACACACACACACACACACACACATGTTTGTTTTTGTGAATTGTGGGGACATTCCATAGACGTAATGGTTTTTATACTGTACAAACGATATTTGCTATCACCCTACACCTTCCCTACACCTAAACCTAGCCCTCACAGGAGACTGTGCATATCTTTACATTCTCAAAAAAACGTATTCTGTATGATTTATAAGCCTTTTGAAAAGTGGGGACATGGGCAATGTCCTCATAAGTCACCCTCTCCTTGTAATACCTATGTCATACCCATGTTATTACACCAATTTGTGTCCTGATATGTCACAAAAACAAACACACACACACACACACACACACACACACACACACACACACACACACACACACACACACACACGTTGGGTTTACATGTTTTATGGGGACATTCCATAGGCATAATGGTTTTCATACTGTACAAACCTTATTTTCTATCGCCCTACACCTACCCTACACCTAAACCTAGCCCTCACAGGAGATGCATACTTTTACTTCCTTAAAAAAACTCATTGTGCATGATTTATAAGACTGTTTCCTCATGGGGACCTAATAAATGTCCCCACAAGGTCAAAATCTACTGGTATTCCTATCCTTGTGGGGACATTTGGTCCCCACAATGTGATGAATACCAGGTGCACACACACACACACACACACACACACACACACACACACACACACACACACACACACACACACACACACACACACACACACACACACACACACACACACACACACACACACACACACACACACACACACACACACTTTGCACTGCATGTCACATCTTGGCACCAAAATTTTCTTATATTAATATATTTTTCATACAATTATATAAAATAATGTTGTTCTACTTTTACCTGCTGTATTTAAAGCTGCAGTCCGTAACTTTTTTTCAGTTAAACTGTGTCAGAACTAATTCACCTTGATAATGTCAATTAACTTTGATAGAAAGGTATGTAATGGATTACAATCAACTAAAAATTCTGTTAGTATGACAAAATTAACACAACTATCAATATTTTGTTGACCAATTACCATGCAGTGCTTAATTTTGTTCAGTCTGTAAAAATGGTGTAAAAATGTTGCATTAGCAATTTAACAAAAAGCATTTAAGCAAAACATGGTCAGGTCAAAGTGTCTGAATTGTTGGTCCCAAATTTTTAGCAGTTTTACTGGTAGTCCACTGTATAAAGAATTCTTGGGTATAATATGTCACAGTTTACTTTATTTTGCTATCCTCACTTGCATAAATGAACTATAGTGTCCTGCAACTACTAGTAAAACAATATCAAAAAGTATATCTGATGTCTGAATAATTTTGGTTTGACTGTACAGACCCATCAATTATTCCCCATAGGTTTGACGTCATTGATATTTAGTCATGAGACATAAGATCCAATGACATTTGATGTTATTGATGTCCACCCTGCACCCTATGCACCGAATTTGACTTGACAGCTGCATAATGATTTGCATAAATCAGAGTGATTAATGGTTTGTCGATCACACAAAGCCACTAACTTTTTTTTTTGCCTCCTTACATTTACATTTACATTTACATTTACTCATTTAGCCGACGCTTTTATCCAAAGCGACTTAAAATTGGGAATACAAGTGATTCATCCTAAGGAGGCAGATCAACATAGGAAGTGCTCAAAAATACCATATATCAGGCGTTGTTAGAAGAGTGCAGGCTAGAAGGAGAAGATCAAGAGAGAGAGAGGAGAACAGGCTAGAAAGGGAGGATCAAGAAGAGAGGAGAACAATTTATTATTATTTTTTTTTTATAGAGTCTCATAGTGTCGAAAAAGATGGGTTTTCAGCAGTCGCTTGAAAGCTGTTAAGGAGTCTGCATTCCGGATAGGGGTGGGAAGATCATTCCACCAGGCAGGGACATTGAACGAGAATGTTCTGGACAGTGATTTAATACCCCTCTGTGGTGGTACAATGAGGCTTTCTTTCACTAGAGGATCTCAGACTTCTGGAGGGAGTGTAGATGTGTCCTTATGGTGCCTTTTCATCTCTTTTGGACATTAATGCTTAAATTAAAGAAACTGTCTGAAGATTCTTAAAGTGATAGTTCACCCAGAAACCTGTAAGACCTTCATCTTCGGATAACACAAGATATATTTGATGAAATCCAAGAGCTTTCTGACCCTGCGTAGACAGCAATGCAACTGACACATTCAAGGCCCAGAAAGGTAGTGAGGACATCATTAAAATAGTCCATGTGACATAAGTGGTTCAATGGTAATGTTATGAAGCTATGAGAAGAAAACAAAAATACTGACTTAATTTAACAATTTCTTCTTTTCCGTGTTCTTCCACGCATGTTCATGAGAGTAAACGTCACATGCTTGTACATTCCTCTGCTTGTAAACAAGGCACAGCCAGATAAATACAGCTTCTTTATTTTTAACTGCTTTTTATAGTAGCTTGACAAATTTGGAAAGTTGCATTTTAGCTTCTCTAAAACTGGTCTTCATAAAAAATGAGTGAGAGTTACAGCAGGCTTACATTAGTATGCGCTCGGGGACTTTGCACACAATAAAAGTGTCACCTTTTCTCTTTGCGTTCCTCCTGTTGTGACCCTGGAGACTCTGTCGCTACCCATCCTCCCTTCTGCTCAACCTCTCCTCCTTTCTTCTCTCGCTCTCTCTCTCTCTATTGTGCTCGTTTTCTCCTCTACCCATATTTAGGCTCTAATTACGCAAACGGTTATCACATCATCATATTGGCTTTGACTAAAAAGAAAAGGTTCCTTCACCTCCCATTATATTTTCATATTTGTGTTTTTCACAGGTGACGGGGCACAGGCTGATAGGATTTCTCATCTTTGGGCTTAATAACACCCCACCCTCCCTCGCTTGCTCTTCCTATTGAACTGATGAAATCAATATGGTTATGCACGTTCTCAAAAGCTCGAGTATTTTACTAGAACCACGCGCAATTTTGTGCCATCAGGCAGGTGTGCTGTGAATAGACGCTTTGTATCAGATCCTCAGATTCATTCCATCCCAAATTCAATGAATCAAATGGATGAATGGGACCGCGCAGTATGAGCAGATTTATTATCGGATAAGAACCTGGGCGAACAAATGAACGCGCAATGGAAAGTTGGGGTAGACGGATGTCGGAAGTCTAACTTAAAAAATAAAGAGAACAAAAAACAGACTCTAGACGTTTCTGTGGAATCAATGCAAAAATATTCAGTAAAACATTTGAATTATAAAGAAAGGTCTGAACTCTGACAGAGAGTGTGTATGTGCACAATGCTTGCTGATTTCTCATTGCATAGAATGCATATAGTTATTAAATCTCATTTGCATTTGTTTCAAATACGATATGTAAAGATGCTCAGGTTTGAGGACATAACATCTCTGAATTAAATGAGATTTGAAAGCTACGGTGAAGATGAACTGAAACGATTCAGTTCATTAAATAAATTAAATTAAAAAGCAGAACAGCAGTAAAGCAGTAGGCTACAATGACAAACTAGCTTACATAAACATTTATTAACAAAAATGCATAAGATGAGAAATGGCATACACCACATGCTGTATTATATACTGACTAATAAAATATAGATCATTTAGCAAACACTGAGAAAAAAAAAGAAAAAAAAAAACAGCAACATGTGCACCTTCTCTGGTTTGAAAAGCAGTCTTTTACTTCACTTTAGAGTGAAAACCAAATCCTCCGTCCACCATTATTTCCATCATTTTTGAAGTGCGCACCTTTGCATTTGTGCTTACGCGGGCATAAACCAGGCTCTATTTTGGTCGCAGTCTACAGCCCTGTTACGAGACATTGTTGTTGCTACAGCTGCTCGAGCACAGAGAAAATGGCGGACAGCGTACAACTTGCTGAGGGTGAAAATATACTAATACGAGACAGTCCATCAGAGGTTGTGGGCGGTGCCTGAGCAGTGTGATGTCATACTGCCAATCAAAATGGCCCTGATAATTGAGACTGTTTAGGTTTTTTGGGGATTAAAAACAATGAGTGAACAGATTTGAGTGAATTTTACATCCAATGTCCCCTTTAATGAAAATTAATTTCACACATTCAACAGTTCACACTGACTTGCCCAGAAAAGCACACAGTTTGTCAGAAATCAAGATGGACAAAAATTTGTCACAAAATACAAGCAATGTTGTGTTTGTCACGACAAGTTACCATCTGTCAACTGACAACCGGAGTTCCAGAGATATTCAACTTGGTGAAGAAAGTACACAGATGCTTTTTTTGGATATCTTGGCCTTGTTTCATTTCGTGCTTTTCATTTAATCTTGATTTCTCAAAACGGTTCACTTGTGTGATTTTCCTGAGTGAGTCAGAGTGAACTGTGCCGCTGATAGAGTCTCACGAATGCGCAGTCATGCACAGAAGACCAATGGCAAAAGTCAGGATTTTAGTTTTGTTTTTCATGGTTGTCACCAAATCTTACCATATACCGCCAGAACACTTTGCACTAGATCATTTTGTGATACTTTTGCATCTTGGATGTGGATATGGACTTTTTTATGGTCTGTTCCTCACACTAAATTTGATAATACATAAGATATTTTGAAGTATAGATTTAAATCTATAATTTTATTAGTATCATCTTTACAATTATTATTTATACGAAGTATTTCTATCATGACAACTCTCTGAAGATTTTAGCATGGTAATGGATAAGACAATAGCTGCATTTCCATTACATTTCAAATTGCACAAATTGAAGTTGAGTATTTAAAATAAGCCCTAATGGAAAAAAAGTTCTATAAATCGCAAAAAAAACTTTTTATGCTTGCATGTGATGGTTTTTTTTAGGCAATTCGAAAAAAAAAAAAAAATCTCAAAACTGCAATGGAAACGGCTTTTATCACATTTATAGGTCACCTTGCTTACATAAAAGACGCATGATCATTTTTTAATGTACTATAGCCTCAAGAAAAACACCTGATATGTGGCCGCTTACACAAGCATTGACTACACAATGCTTGAATAAGAGGCTTTTCTTGCCATTAAAGCCTGGATAACCCCAATTTACACTGCACGCAAGTTTGCGGAGCTGATTGCGGCTACTCTAGTCAATGCTTGTGTTTATACCAGGCGTGCCACAGCTCGTTTCAGTTTCAGAAGAGTCCCAGAAGTGGCTCTCCATGCTGCTTTTGTAAAGATAGAGACCTACGTCTCCTTCAGTTGAAATGATTGGCTAGTGCGGTGGCTTTGCCATACGTAAACCTACCAATATCCAAAGCCATGACTTATCACGAGAGGAAAAAAACAAAGCTTTAGTCGCATAACAAACGCTGTTATTTCGCAACAGTTTTTAATCAGCATTAATAAAACATTGAAACAGTCTTGTGCAAATCTGTATTGGAAACGCACCTAATGTTAATGTATTTGGTCGTGGTGGAATAGATCTGCTATGCTGCTGAATTGCTGCTGCTGTTGGTTATTGCTATTGTTGTAGATTATTGCTGCTGCAAAGCAAGTACAGGAACTTACTACTGCCAATAGATACTCTGAAACGGTGCTGTGAGTATTTAAGACATACTGCTGCTGCACAAGTAGCATCTATAATAACAGTAGCAGATCTATACAGGTGAAGCTAGGGAGGTGGAGGGTTTCAGAGGAACTCTGCGAAATGCTCTAGTGCATGCTAACCTGCCATGTAAATGTAAAGCAGCAAGCTTATTGACTAGGGTGACCATATTCTGAGAATCCAAAAAGAGGACACCCTCCCCAGGATGCGGTGGGCAGTGGCTGCATTTAAAGTGTTGAATTAATGACGGTCAGTGAAATGAGGTAAAAAACCCAGACATTTTATGATATTTTACAAAATCCCCCCGGACATAATTTTATAGCCAAAAAGGAGGACATGTCCGGGGAAAAGAGGACGTATGGTCACCCTATTATTGACTGCATATGCATCATGAACCAATCATCTTGTTTCAAGTAGTTTAACACGGTGAACATCATCAGTTTGCGTTAACAACCCATCATCATGCGCCATCTAGAGTTTCATGATAGAACTTGGCATTTAATAGTTAGTAAACAAATCATTTTTTTTTCTATTTTGTTCACAAAAAAATGCAAAAACAGCTGTAAATTAATCTATTATTATTATATTTATACAAGAAAATCCAGAACACATTCATGGAAAAACATACTGATTGGTTTATCATTTTCAGCCCACTCCAATTTCTACGAAACCTCATTTGTGAACATGGCTCATCCAATTAAACTTTTGAGTCTGTTTCATACAGTATCTGGTTTGTAATCCAGCACATACAACAGATCTCAATGTGTTCATGTCATCTCTTCCCAGTAGCGTGCAGATTCCTCAAGCTTCCTGGCAAAGTGGACGTGCAGGACATCACAAGGCCACTGGTTTGCATGCAGTACTTAAATCCGCTCCTGGAAAGAGGGTCATGGCCACAGTGTCGTACGTCTCCCTGAGGCACAGGCTTTCTATTCTGGAGACGTCCCTCCCTTGCTGACAGCCATCGGTTGGTAAATCCATCCAACCATCACGTCAGATTCAAGGACAAGACAGATAGCTGTTCAAAAGAAGAAGAGATAGACAGAAAGAAAGAGGTGGCTCAGGTCAGTCATTAAATCCCTTTGCTCCCTGGCCTCTGGCCCTCACTTCAGTCCCTGAAGATAGTCTTATCCCTCTGGTCAATCGAAAGGCTTTTACAGCCTTGAATATATTCCCCTGTGGCGCTTGGTTTTAAGATCACCGAACGGTACAATCGCTTCATCTTCAGCGCAATCGTTGTCTCTTTCTACCTGTATTGTTGTGAAGGAGATTGCTACCATTTTTTCCATTTCTCTGAGTCATGGCTACTCACTTCTTTTGCATTAACATTCAGCTCCAGACATGTTCCAAGGGCTGACCATGTCTTTGTGTCAAGATTTCTAATTTCATGCTAAGGATCATGGCGATTAGGAGTCACATTGAAGCTGTACAGAATCAAGAGAACCTGAGATTGCAGTCTGGACGATCGACATCTAAGTGGCCTGTTCGGCCTAATCGGCACTGATGGATAATTAAGTTCAAATGCTGTGAAAGGCAGAATCCAGGCATAGTGCAATTTTTGATACCTGTGGGAAAGTTTGATTGGCAGGCTTTGACCAAAGTGACTGCACATTTATAATCTTTACATGAATACCTTTTTTGAAACCCTGTGAAATATTATAGACATGATCATAAGCTAAATCAAAGGTCTTGTCAAGACCACCTTGTGCCAGAAAGCTGTTAAAGGTTTTTTTTTTTAGTAGAAAATGGATAGGACTCTAGATTTTGATTGAATGAATCCAGTTGAAATCACATACTCTTTGAATAAAAGTGACACGCACACGCACGCACGCACGCACGCACGCACACACACACACACACACACACACACACACACACACACACACACACACACACACATACATATTCATATATATACAGTGCCCTTCATGAGTATTGGAACAGTAAAGACAAAATTGCTTTCTCTGCTGTGGAGTCAAGAAATTTGTAAAGGAGGAACATGAGACAAAACTACAGAATGTCACATTTGATTTTAGGTCTTTCGACACATGCATGTTTTACCAAATAATAAGGACAGCACTTTTAGAGTTCATCCCACTATTTGACGTGAGCATATGTATTGGAACAGTTCAATTTAAGGCAGATGTAAAAGATTAAAAGCTAATATTTAGTTGCAGATCCCTTGTGTGCAATCGCAGCTGTGAGTCTGCGACCCATAGACATCTCCAGACTCTTGGTCTTATTCTTTATAATGCTTTCCAGCCTTTAATGCAGCCAATTCCATCTCTTGCTTGTTTTGGAGAGTTTCTGAATTTAGTTTCCTTTTCAGTTGGTAAAATTCATGTTTAATCGGATTTAAATCTGGAAATTGATTAGGGCAATATAAGACTTTTAATTTCTTTGCCCTGATAAACTCCTTGACAGAACTGGCAGGGTGTTTTGGAAAGCAACGTGAATTGCTTTCTGATGAGTCTGGTGGCATTTTCATGATTATTGGTAGCCAAGATTCATTCTGCTACTGTCATCATACATTAAGTCATGATTAAAATTGAGAGGGACTGTTCCAGAAGCATGCCTACGCCATGACACCACCTCCAACATGCCTAACAGATGAGATTGTATGCTTGGGATCAATTGCATATCCTTTTTTCCTCCACATTTTTGCTTTCTTATCACTTAGATAAAGGTTAATCTTTGTCTCATCGGTCCATAAACTCTACTGGCACACCTTTCTGCTTTTTTGCAAACTCTAATCTTGCCTTTCTATTTTTGGTGCTGATCAGAGGTTTGTATCTTGATGTAGCCTCTGTAAATTCTGTGTCAAAGTCTCCTTTGGACAGTAGATTGTCAGAGCATCACCCCAGCTTTCTGGAGGTTGTTGGCGATTTTACAGACACATATTTTAGGGTTTGTTTTCACAGCTTTTGTGATTTGTCTGTCATCAATTGCTGTTATTTTCTCAGTTAATCATCATCTTCAGAACAAAATGAAAACATTTTAACTTGCAATGTAGCCTCATAAAGGAACATCAAATTAAGTAACAATTAATTAAAAATTCTGAAGCGCTAAATTATTATTTTTTTTTCCCACAAAAAAATCTTTGGATGGAAACCTGGCTACTGGCAGTACTCCAGTATTCACTGCAAGGCAGGGCCCCAAAATTATTCTGCTTAGGGCCCCCAGATGTACAGGCAACTGTTTCAATACTTATGCTCAAATCAGATAGGGGGATGAAACTCTAAATGTGTTTATCTTCTTTGCTGTTTTACTACAGGGCCGTTGAATGCTTAAATCTGATTGGCTGACGAACATTCTAACGGTGTGCATTATTTTCAGGGAAACACAGGGCGAACGTAGTTCCAGGCAGCTGTTGACCGTAGTGTTGCTTTCGTCAACAAAAATTATGACTAAATATCGTCGTCAACGAACCTTTATCACATGATTAAAACGAGACAAGACGAAACATAAATGCTGGCCATGTGACGATGACTATAATTAAATGTATAATGCAATATTGTTGATGAATAAAAACAAGACAATGTGATATACAATATAAAATCTATGCTAAAATGTCTCTTCATTTTCATTGATGAAACGAGACGAAACAAAATGTTATAACGTTAGATTGATGTGCGCATGCCCAGTAGCCAGAGCTGTATCCCTTCTAGACTAAACCGTGGAGACGCAGGCGACGTCACTTCCTCAAGCCCCACTCGCGGAATTATCTAGAAGGCGACTACAAACAAAGTTAAGTCTGACACAGATGAAGGAACCGATTGCTAGCCAGCCGGGGTTCATCTTTGGGAAAAAAAGCAGAAACGACACACACATTTTATTTGCACTTTTTAGTAGCAATGGGAAAATGAAGCTTTTCGAAGCACTGAGGCTTTCCCCTCAACTGTATCGTAAAAAGGTACATTACTCGAAGCTTTTCAACACGTTGCACACTAATGACAGCTTGTGGTCAAAGGTGGAAAAAAGTAGCCTTTGCGTCTCAGATGTCCAAGCGGTTTTTGGACAGTTTTATAAAATAAATCAACTTGTGCTACGAAAACCATATAACAAGAAATAACAAAAGATAAAAATGTAATTTTACTTACACAAGGTATAAATTAATTAATCTGTAAATAAACTTATAAAAAAGGGGGGGAAAAAAAGAGACCAAAATACAATTTTCATTTACTAGAACTAGACTAAATGTCATCAGTTTTCGTCGACTAAAACTAGACGAAAATAGTCCTGGATAACTCTGACTAAAATAAGACTAAAATGCTCAGACTTTTAGTTGACTAAAACTTGACTAGACTAAAAAGAGTATGAACATGACTAAAACTAATAAAAACTAAAATGACAGCTTGACACAAAGACTAGACTAAAACTAAATTAAAACTGGCTGCCAAAAACAACGCTACTTGACCGCATTACATGTCTATATCACTTTGCCACACAATTTCAGTTATTTCAAAAGTCCTTTCAGCCCAAAACAGCAAAATAATCAAACTCACAAAGACACTGGCCAAACAAATAAACAATAGGATAAAAATGATTATTTCCATGTTTCTGCCACAATATTACGTTTTATTATATACGTTTTATTATATACTCTATTTCGCCCACTCTCTCTCCCTTACAGACGCACACACATACAGTTAGCACACACGTTAGCATACGTGCTAATGTTGTTAGCGCTGCTCTGACGATTAACAACTTAAAAACTACATGACATTTCTCACAAACGAGGTAACAACAGCATGGTCTTGAAGAAAATGAACTTAAAGTTTGACTATTAGTAGAGATGATACTGCCAATCACCTTTGAGAGACGCACAGCCTTGAGAGAGGTAATTTATGAGCCTAATCTCTCTCTCCCTCTCTCTTGCCATCTGTCTAAACTTCATTATTGCATTACTGCATTAGTTTGCTATCAACGGCTCAAGCGTCGTTACTAGGTCTAAAATGACATTTGGAACTAGCAATGAAGGGTTGGATGAGCTGCGTAAGAAATGAATCCTACTTACAATAGCGTTTTAAGGACAAAAACCGAAAGAATGTCTCGAAATATATCATCTGATCAATGTTTTGTGGTGTGGTAACCATAGTATAAGCGGAATAATTGACTTCGGTCCATTGAATTCTACAAAAATAATACATATTGTTCATTATTTTCTAAGAATTCAACGGCCCGTCGTCAATTATTTCTTACTTAAAACGTGTGTGTTGAATCACCTAATAATAAAATGTGACATTCTGTAGTTTTGTCTCTTATTCATCTTTTAATCATATTTACAGATTCCTTTACTCCACAGCAAACAGAAGCATTTAGTCTTTACTGTTCCAATACTAATTGAGAGCACTGTGTATATATATACACTGTGTATATATATATATATATATATATATATATATATATATTCCTTCATATTACAGTTTTTCTCAATTGCTAAAACACTATAACCAGTCTTTTGAACTAAAATTTCAAAACTATAACGCCATTTTTGAAAAAGCACACCCATTTCCCTGAACTATAAACACTATTCCCTGCTTTGACACATGAGTTATATTTGGTGAACTGTTACTTCAAAACTCTACACACAAATCCCTACATTTCTCAGTGCTTACACCATGAGGTCATTTAGAAAGCACAAGCATTCAATATTGTTCACTCAAGTCTGCGAAGTTTGAGCTCAATTAGCACACAATTACCCAACTGGAAACACTAGGAGTCAAAATTTAGCACACACCAATCAGAACCTTCGATGGAGATAAAAGGATAAAAGTTTTTCTCAGTCACTTTGGTGCATTTCTCAGATCAGAAATTAAATATACATTTGTCTGCAGTTTCCTACATTATCAGTTGCTATTGTCATGTTGCTCAAAATGTATTATATACTGTAGTTCTCTGTGCAATAGTCTTACCCCTCAAAACATCAAGTCATTAGCTCATCGTATAAATCATTACCTAAATGCTAAATTTTTGATCTAGTTGTCCTAAACTGTCAATCATATATTCTACACATTAGACTTTTTGTAAATTTGCCATGAATTATTCAAGTGAATCTTGACTTTCACTAATGAAGATAATATAGATCAACCAATGATAAAGCAGTTCTCTGAAATAGATCAAAGGTACATCTCATGAACCTTCCATTGGAAAGCATATAGACAGAGGACAACACAGGAGTTAGAAATTCTGACAGTGGACTTTCTTATTTTTATTTTCACCTTTGTGCCCATATTTCTTTTTTTTCTGTTTCACAATGACGTTGTGTGCTTTTACAGTTTTTCTCAATTGCTAAAACACTATAACCAGTCTTTTGAACTAAAATTTCAAAACTATAACGCCATTTTTGAAAAAGCACACCCATTTCCCTAAACAATAAACACTATTCCCTGCTTTGACACATGAGTTAAATTTGGTGAACTGTTACTTCAAAACTCTACACACAAATCCCTACATTTCTCAGTGCTTACACCATGTGGTCATTTAGAAAGCACAAGCATTCAATATTGTTCACTCAAGTCTGTGAAGTTTGAGCTCAATTAGCACACAATTACCCAAGTGGAAACACTAGGACTCAAAATTTAGCACACACCAATCAGAAGCTTCGGTGGAGATAAAAGAGCCAAAGTCAGCTTACAGTTTTTCTCAGTCACTTTGGTGCATTTCTCAGATCAGAAATGAAATTGTCAAAACTACTTGTTCAACATCCACATCATCTAGTCTCTTGTCATGTTGCTCAAAATGTATTATGCATTACAGTTTTTTCACACCAATCAGAAACTTCGATGGAGATAAAAGGATAAAAGTTTTTCTCAGTCACTTTGGTGCATTTCTCAGATCAGAAATGAAATATACATTTGTCTGCAGTTTCCTACATTATCAGTTGCTATTGTCATGTTGCTCAAAATGTATTATATACTGTAGTTCTCTGTGCAATAGTCTTACCCCTCAAAACATCAAGTCATTAGCTCATCGTATAAATCATTACCTAAATGCAAAATTTTTGATCTAGTTGTCCTAAATTGTCAATCATATATTCTACACATTTCTATTAGACTTTTTGTAAATTTGCCATGAATTATTCAAGTGAATCTTGACTTTCACTAATGAAGATAATATAGATCAACCAATGATAAAGCAGTTCTCTGAAATAGATCAAAGGTACATCTCATGAACCTTCCATTGGAAAGCATATATAGACAGAGGACAACACAGGAGTTACAAAATCTGACAGTGGACTTTCTTATTTTTATTTTCACCTTTGTGCCCATATTTCTTTTTTTTTTCTGTTTCACAATGACGTGTGCTTTTATTTTATTTTTTTATTTTTTGTCAGACCACTAGTACAAGTGTAACTGTGAATCTTATCCAGTCTTTTTCAATCAATATCCCACATACAGTAATGTGTAATTTTGAAGAGGAAGAGTAGGAGGTGAAAGAGGAAGAGGAGGAGAAGAAGGAGGGCGATGACGACAACAACATGGAAGAGACAGAGGAAGAGCAAGGACAAGAAGACAAGCAGTCTCCTATATTTTAGTTGATGAGTGCGAGGGTTGGATCAGGCATGCAAGAGGATTTGACCCCTGCTGCCTGGCCAGGGCTAATTTAGCCTGTGATACTGAAGAGGTTCTTTGGCCTGTCCCAGACCAAAGACAGGATGCTGGGCAGAATAATTATTTTGTTGTTTTTTGCTGTTTTGTACTGTACTCTACAGTACATTAAATTAAGGAATAAAACACTTGCAAAGGAATAGAGTTGTTGTGTTCATCATGTGAAAAGTTTTTTATTTGTATTGTTTTTGTAGTATTGTTTTGAATTTATCTCAGCAGTGTGTAAAACTGTGTTGTAGTGTGTTTGTTTTTGAGGATTTGTGTGTCATGTCTGAAAGCAAAGTTTGGTTTTTCAGCAAGATTGAATTGTTTTGAGTGGAGAGCTTCATTTTGACCTCAGTATAGGACATTTGGGGAAATGAGTTAGGAGTTGTGGATTTGTGTTTAGAGTTTCGCAAATAAGAGGCATAATTTCAAGAAATGTGTTTAAGCAATTGAGAAAAACTGTATTTTATTTTTTTATTTTTTGTCAGACCACTAGTACAAGTGTAACTGTGAATCCTATCCAGTCTTTTTCAATCAATATCCCACATACAGAAATGTGTAATTTTGAAGAGGAAGAGTAGGAGGTGAAAGAGGAAGAGGAGGAGGAGAAGGAGGACGATGATGACAACAACATGGAAGAGACAGAGGAAGAGCAAGGGCAAGAAGACAAGCAGTCTCATATATTTTAGTTGATGAGTGCCAGGGTTGGATTAGGCATGCAAGAGGATTTGACCCCTGCTGCCTGGCCAGGGCTAATTTAGCCTGTGATGCTGAAGAGGTTCTTTGGCCTGTCCCAGACCAAAGACAGGATGCTGGGCAGAATAATTATTTTGTTGTTTTGTACTGTACTCTACAGTACATTAAATTAAGGAATAATTGCAAAGGAATAGATTTGTTGTGTTCATCATGTGAAAAGTTTTTTTATTTGTATTGTTTTTGTAGTATTGTTTTGAATTTATCTCATCAGTGTGTAAAACTGTGTTGTAGTGTGTTTGTTTTTGAGGATTTGTGTGTCATGTCTGAAAGCAAAGTTTGGTTTTTCAGCAAGATTGAATAGTTTTGAGTGGAGAGCTTCATTTTGACCTCAATATAGGAAGTTTGGGGAAATGAGTTAGGAGTTGTGGATTTGTGTTTAGAGTTTCGCAAATAAGAGGCATAATTTCAAGAAATGTGTTTAAGCAATTGAGAAAAACTGTAATACAGTAGATTGTGCCCTGTTTCATTGTAAAAAAATAAAAAAAAATAAATAAAAGCCATAAAAATTTACGGTAAAAAACTGGCAGCTGCGGTTGCCAGAATTTTACCGTAAAAATACGGTAGCAATGTTTTACGTTTTACAGTTTTAACTTAAATTTACGGGTAAATACCGTTATTTCAGGTTTTTTAACTGCTATAATGGTAATGTACCAACCTTTTGAAGTACTGAAATCTGTTTTGTACATTTGTAATACACCGATAACCACTAAAAGCAGGTGGTGATGACAACATCACATGATGAACCAAAGCCCATCACAAGGAGGTTTTAAACAATAACATATATAGAAGGTGCACAGTGTCATTCTCACAAACACTAAACACCATCATGGTAACACACATAAAACTGAAATAATGCAAAAAACATTAAATTAACAACATTAGATGTAACATACAACCCTAATGTACAAAACTGCCAAGACAAATCTAAGAAGAAAAAGTTATTTCAACAAAAAAAAAAAAAAGAGAACACAGGGAAACATGTGTATACTACCGTAAAATTACATGCAATGTCCAACTTAGTTTTTCACCGTCTATATAAGGGGAACTTACTGTTAACCATTTCACAGGTTTTTACCATAGCATTTTTACAGTTTTTTACCATTAAATTCACAGTCATTTTTTACAGTTATACTGTTTTTTTTTTTAAAGTGTATAATTGTAGACATTACCAGAAATCCCTGTGTGACACTTAACATGTTAAGTGTTTTTTTTTATTGAATTTATAGCAGTTTTCATATGTAGTAAGGATAATATTTACTGTAGTAAGGATAATAATTGCTGTTAACCGATTAACAGGTTTTTACAGTAGCATTTTTACAATTTAACTGTTAAAATTTGAACAGTGTGCAATTACCAATACCTCTCCTATGGCCTATATTTTACTATAGAATGGTGAATCTTCCTATTAGATATGGACTTCAGAATCTCAATAAAAGTAATAGGCAATCAGGGAAGTTTTCAGTTAGTGTTTTATGAATACTGTGAATTTAGACAAACACAAATAGCACTACTGTGAGCACTAATTATATATTAATGCGCTAAGGGGCTTTGTTGCTTAGCAACTGTAAACAGCCTACAGTAAGGAGTTAGGGAAAAAATATTTATTCTTATAATTATTAATAATACATTTTTTTTTAAAGATTTATTTTTGGCATTTTTTGCCTTTGTTATGATAGGACAGATCAGAATTAACAGGGAACGTAGTGGGAGAGAGATAGGGGGCGGGATCGGGAAAGGTCCTCAAGCCGGGATTCGAACACGGAACGCCCGGAGCGCAACGGTGCTGTATGTCGACTGTGCTGTATGTCTTATTAATTAAACACACGTCCTGCTGTTGATTTTTTGTTAGGGAACTGTATTAGAGCCAGGGCATGCTGGGAAATTCAGTGTAACAAGACTCAAGTATGGATGTAAACATTTGGTATTCCCTGTACGATCAATCATAGATTCAGCAGAATGGCAGAGATTAAATATTTCATATTATTTTGAAATAATAATTTCAAAAGAATCCTTGAAAGGGCCTTTTCTGTTATGTCAATCGATCGTGTACAGTTTTCTTCGCTGTAGTACAGCCAAGCGCTGCATGGACACTGGAGAGGCATTATAAGATTAAACTATGGCCGTTTCCCATAATCCCTTCCTAATTTGATGCATTACTATCTACCAGACGGACAGGAAGAACAAGACATGCCACCAAGGAGAAGTAAAGGGCTATTAGTGTTTGGCAGTGAGGGTTTAGATCATGAAGCCTCTTGGGCTGAATTTTTTATGCATTTATGAATGCTGATTTGTGCATTCTCATGCTCATTATTGAAAGTGACACCCACGATGGCTCTTTAGGAATAAAGTTGTGATGAGTTGTAGATTGCACATTTTTAGAAATATTATAACCTTGATTGCATAGCTTAATGAGGTATTGCTCAGCCTACAGTGTTTTCATATGCATGCAAATGAATCACTTTAATTTATATATTTAGCCTTTTAATTTCATAGGAAAGTCAAGGGAAACATGGCATGACGCAGACTGGATACGAACTGGCATTCTTGTGAGCACGAAGCAGGGTTTTTCTATTCAAGCTATTAAGTTTGAGCTATATCTACATTTTCAAAAATATTCACCCATATTCAAAACTATTCAATATCTGCATTTAATTATACTGTCTCTTTATTCAATAAATATTTACAAGTATGTACACTGCCATTCAAAAGTATGGGATCAGTAAGATTTTTAATTTTTTAATTTTTAATTTTTTTTTTTAAATTCTTTTCTGCTCATTAAGGGTGTTAATTTGATTAAAAATACAGTAAAACCTGTAATATTGTGAAATATTATTGCAATTTAAAATTGTGGTTTTCTCTTTTAATATACTTTAAAATAGAATTTATTCCTGTGATCAAAGCTGAATTTTCAGCATCATTTCTCCAGTCTTCAGTGTCAAATGATCCTTTAGAAATCATTGTAATGTTTCTATTTATTATCATTGTTGGAAACAGTTGTACTGCTTAGTATTTTTTTGGAACATGTGATACTTTTTTCAGAATTCTTTGGTTAATAAAACGTTTCTATTTGAAAAAGTTAAATTTATTTTTAAAATATACACTGCCGTTTAAAGTTTGTGGTCAAATTTTTTTTAGTTCTTTCTTTGAAATAAATTAATACTTTTATTCAGCAAGGATGTGCTAAATTGATAAAAAGTGATAGTAAAGACTTACAGTGGTGTGAAAAAGTGTTGGCGTCCTTCCTATACAGCTTTGCATCACATAAAAAAATCTATCTTTTAAAATATATTAAAACTCTTATATTAAACCGCAATGATATTTCATAATATTACTTTTTGTCTGTATTTTTGATCAACAAATGAAACTTTGATGAGCGTAAGATACTTTTTTAAAAAACATTAAAAGTCTTACTGATCCCAAACTTTTGAATGGCAGTATATATATA